>NC_037688.1:25646285-25671621 GCF_003255815.1 Theropithecus gelada
TCTACTTCCTCATGTCCTCTCTTCACCTTTCCCATGTTCCTTAAATTTTTTTATCCTTCTGAATACACTATGAAGCAATAAATAATCTGGAACACAAATACAGGTTTTGATTGTGTTAATTTTATTATAAACAAAATAGCCGCGGAAACACTAGCTTAGATTTTTTTCAAAAAGGAAGTGCACATAGTAGAAAGGAAATTAATAAAGAAATCAGAAAGAGATGTGAAAAGAACTAGAACCTGCTTTTCACAACCTAAAATGAATTATTTGATACAGTGCATTCACTGCCACTCCAATATGTATTCCACTCTTCTTTACTTGATCTGTTTAGGTCAATAAATGCATTTTAAAAAACTACTTAAATTTTACAATCTTCTTTGCAGCTAGACTAGGAAAAGCCAAGTCCTGATCAATTAGATGTCAGTGGGAGGGGACAGGTAAGCAGGTGGGAGCTCCCAGGAAGGAGAAAAGGCAAACAAGAGATTCAACTGATGTGTTCCCTTTCCCTGTTGACCATATTGCTTCTCCTCTACCTAGAGTGAAGCTGAAGGCATAGCAGCCATCATGTCCCCACAGCATGATAAGCATAAAGATGGATGCTGCATGGGTAGACTGGCTAATGCCTATTAAAAATATATATATTTTAGAAGGACATTTGTGAAGAAAATAGAGCTCTATATATATATATATATATATAAATACATATAATTAATAGACATTAGCCAGTCTTTAATCATTCAACATCCTGCTAAATAAGTTACTTGGATACCCTGTGCTCCTTCCCTCCCAAAAAGATGTTAATTCAGGGAGCCTTCTGTGGGTGGGAGACTAAAAGCAAATACATTTAGGCTGCCAAAGGCCTGCATGAAATACAACATGATCAGATTACAAGAGTCAGGAAGAATCACCTAGAAACGACTTGTTCTCTCTGAAAATGTAAAACTTAATTTTATAAGTCATAGTATGCTAGCAGAAAACATAATCCACTTTTGCTTGTTTAAGTAGAAATGGTTTTATCATAGCATATTATGTGGCTTATAGAATTGTTGGCAAGGGTGAAGAAACAACATTTAATTTGAATTTTCAGAATGACTTTAAAACTGCATTACAAATTTGAGCCACTGATACTGAGTTCCAATCCAAAATGTGCACTGGGGATGGAAATCCAGTGAGATAAAAATTTAAGGCCGGGCGCGGTGGCTCAAGCCTGTAATCCCAGCACTTTGGGAGGCCGAGACGCGCGGATCACGAGGTCAGGAGATCGAGACCATCCTGGCTAACATGGTGAAACCCCGTCTCTATTAAGAAATACAAAAAAAAACTAGCCGGGCGAGGTGGCGGGCGTCTGTAGTCCCAGCTACTCAGGAGGCTGAGGCCGGAGAATGGCGTGAACCCGGGAGGCGGAGCTTGCAGTGAGCTGAGATCCGGCCACTGCACTCCAGCCCGGGCGACAGAGCGAGACTCCGTCTCAAAAAAAAAAAAAAAAAAAAAAAAAAAAAAAAAAAAATTTAAACATGGCCAGGCACGGTAGCTCATGCCTGTAATCCCAGCACTTTGGGAGGCCAAGGCAGGCTGATCACCTGAGGTTAGGAGTTCGAGACCAGCCTGGACAACATGAAACCCCATCTTTACTAAAATCACAAAAATTAGCCAGGCATGGTGCACATGCCTGTAGTCCCAGCTACTTGGGAGACTGAGACAGGAGAATGGCTTGAACCCGGAAGATGAAGGTTGCTGTGAGCCGAGATCGTGCCATTGCACTCCAGCCTGGGTGACAAAGCAAGAGTCTGTCTCAAAAAAAAAAAAAAAAAAAAAGGCCAAGTGTGGTGGCTCACACCTGTAATTCCAGCATTTTGGGAGGCTGAGGTAGGTGGATCATGAAGTCAGGAGGTCGAGGCGAGTCTGGCCAACATAATGAAACCCTGTCTCTACGAAAAATACAAAAAATTAGTCAAGTGTGGTGGTGTGCGCCTGTAATTCCACCTACTCAGGAGGCTGAGGCAGGAAAATCGAGTGAACCCGGGAGGCAGAGATTACACTGAGCCGAGACTGTGCCACTGCACTCCAGCCCGGGTGACAGTGCGAGTGCAAGACTGTCTCAAAAAAGAAAAAAAAAAAATTTAAACATGTAATATAGGCCAGGTGCAGTGGCTCACGCTTGTAATCCCAGCACTTTAGGAGGCCAAGGTGGCCAGATCACCTGAGGTCAGAAGTTTCAGACGAGCCTGCCCAACATGTTGAAACTCTGTTTCTTCTAATAATACAAAAATTAGGTCAAGTGCAGTGGCTCACACCTGTAATCCCAGCACTTTGGGAGGCTGAGATGGGTGGATCGCATGAGGTCAGGAGTTTGAGACCAAACCTGACTAACATGAGGAAATCCCCGCTCTACAAAAATACAAAAATTAGTCGGGCATGGTGGTGGGCACCTATAATACTACCAGCTCTTGGGAGGCTGAGGCAGGAGAATTGCTTGAATCCGGGAAGCAGAGGTTGCAGTGAGCCTATATCCTGCCACTTCACTCCAGCCTGACCAAGAACAAAACTCCACCTAAAAAAACAAAAAACAAAAAACCACAAAACAAAAATTAGCTGGGCGTGGTGGCGCGTGCCTGTAATCCCAGCTACCTGGGAGGCTAAGGCAGGAGAATTGCTTGAACCCAGGAGGCGGAGGTTGCAGTGAGCCAAGATTGCACCACTGCACTCCAGCCTGGGCAACAGAGTGAGACATCCTCTAAGAAAAATAAAAATTAAAAATAAATAAATAAATAAATAGGCTGGGCGTGGTGGCTCACGCCTGTAATCCCAGCACTTTGGGAGGCCAAGGTGGGTGGATCACCTGAGGTCAGGAGTTCTAGACCAGCCAGTCCAACATGGTGAAACCCTGTCTTTACTAAAAATACACAAAATTAGCTGTGCGTGGTGCCCGGCGCCTGTAATCCCAGCTACTTGGGAGGCTGAGGCAGGAGACTCTCTTGAACCCAGGAGGTGGAGGTTGCAGTGAGCCGAGATCACACCACTGCACTCCAGCCTGAGCAACAAGAACGAAACTCTGTCTCAAATAAATACATAAATAAACACATAATATGTGTGTTCATGTTTATACTGTTGTATAAATGATTCACCCAAATGAATGCATATCTTTTACCAGGGGCTACACATAGTAGAGAATGCATTTCTGGATTTTTTCTGGATTTCTGGATCTATATTTTTAGTAGAGACAGAGTTTCATAATGTCGGCCAGACTGGTCTCGAACTCCTGACCTCAAGTAATCCGCCTGCTATGGCCTCCCAAAGTGCTGGGATTACAGTCCTGAGACACCAAGCACAGCTTTTTTTTTTTTTTTTTTTTGAGACAGAGTCTCACACTGTCACCTGGGCTGGAGTGCAGTGGTGTGATCTCGGCTCACTGCAACCTCAACCTCCTAGGTTCAAGCAATTCTCCTGCCTCAGCCTCTCGAGTAGCTGGGATTACAGGTGCCCGAGACAACGCCCGGCTAATTTTTTTGTATTTTTAGTAGAGACGGGGTTTCACTATATCAGCCAGGCTGGTCTCAAATTCCTGACCTCGTGATCCGCCCGCCACGGCCTCCCAAAATGCTGGGATTACAGGCGTGAGCCACCGCATCCGGCCCTATTTTGTTTTTATGTCAAATACTATAATTAGAAATAATGTATATTAGGTTTCCATTTCATGCCTGTGACCTGCTACCAGGAGAGAAAAAATGAGGAGTGAGAGTTAGGTGAAAGGGTAAAGAAAGACAAGAAAAATTGGGAGGAGACCACGATCATGTCTTTTGTGGGAATATGGATAGAGCTGGGGGCCGTTATCCTTAGCAAACTAATGAAGGAACAGAAAACCAAATACCACATATTCTCACAAGTGTGAGTTAAATGATGAGAACTCATGAACACAAAGAAAGGAACAACAGACACTGGGGTCTACTTGAGGGAGGGGGGTGGGAGGAGAGAGAGGAGCAGAAAAGATAACTATTGGGTACTGGGCTTAATACCTGGGTGATGAAATAATCTGTACAACAAATCGCAGTGACACGACTTCCCCTATGCAATATATCTTCACACGTACCCCCGAACCAAAAATAAGTTTTTAAAAAATTGGGAGAAGGAAGAACTCGGCAGAGGAGGGCTAGTTTGCAGGTAATTCCCCTGAAGGACTGCCTGGCCCCTCCCTGGCTTTCCACAACATTTTGTGTTCTTTAAAACATTTTCCCCCGGCCAGGCGCTGTGATACTAGCTCACGCCTGTAATCCTAGCACCTTGGGAGGCCGAGGCGGGCGGATTGCCTGAGCTCAGGAGTTCGAGACCAGCCTGGGAAACATGGTGAAACCACTTCTCTACTGAAAAAAAAAAAAAAAAAAAAAAATAGCCGGGCATAGCGGCGTGCACCTGTCGTCCCAGCTACTCGCGAGGCTGAGGCAGGAGAATTGCTTGAACCCAGGAGGCGAACGTTGCTGTGAGCCGAGATCTCACCACTGCACTCCAACCTGGCGACAGAGTGAGACTCCTTTACACACACACACACAAAAATTTCCCTCAAGGCCGGGCGCGGTGGCTCAAGCCTGTAATCCCAGCACTTTGGGAGGCCGAGACGGGTGGATCACGAGGTCAGGAGATCGAGACCATCCTGGCTAACACGGTGAAACCCCGTCTCTACTAAAAAATACAAAAAACTAGCCGGGCGAGGTGGCGGGTGCCTGTAGTCCCAGCTACTCGGGAGGCTGAGGCCGGAGAATGGCGTGAACCCGGGAGGCGGAGCTTGCAGTGAGCTGAGATCCGGCCACTGCACTCTAGCCTGGGCTACAGAGTGAGACTCCGTCTCAAAAAAAAAAAAAAAAAAAAAATTTCCCTCAAATAAGTTGAGGTAGGGGGGAGGTGTATTGTTACAATGCAAATCCTTTCGCATTAAATCCTTTAATAGCTCTCAGTGTGGCCTGCAGAATAAAACCCCAAATCCTTAACATGTCCCAGTTTGGTATTTTCCTACGCTTGGTCTACCCGGCCCACCCGCTTCCAGGTTCTTTAAGGGCGGAGCCTAGCTCTTTTCTGCCATGTGGCCTTACAGACTGGTTCCCGGGACACGAACTGGGTACTTCTCCCTACCCAAGCTTTCGTTCTTTATTCCTGGCCACCCCCTCCCCCGCTCCCATTTCTCTGCTCTCCTGTTCATTCCTTTAGAGCGATTACTTTCTGTGAGTAGACATCCATTCGCGTGCACTCAGATCTATTATCCAAAAGACAGAGGCTCATCCGTCTAGGCAGTCAGGCTCCAAGAGAGGAGCCCAGTCGGTCCGACTCCCGGAAACTCCGTGCACTGGGTCAGCCACATAGTAGGCGTCTACTGGAGACTTTGTTTAGGTCAGGGAGTCAACGCAGGCAGCAGCTGAATCAGGAGAGAGTCCCCAACGCAGACAAAGGGGCTCCTGAGACCCTTCGGGGCGCCGAGGCCCAGGTTTCGTCTCCCTCTGCTGCAGCAATGCCGTCGACTCAAAGGCGCTCAGGGCTGGGGGACTGGTTCTGGCAAACAGCACAACCTCGCCCAAATACTGGTCCGCAGTAACTCGATCTTTCCCTTAGGCGGCGCTTCGGGTCGCAGGCACCCAGTTCAGGGCGAGGCATCACGGGATTTGTAGTCTCCGTGGGCATATACCTACCGCGCTTGCGCACCGGTGAGGCGCGCACCGCCCCTCTCCACGCCCCTATCAGGATTCGGGTCCTTGTAAGCAGCAGTCCAGGCGACAGCGTTCCAACCTAATACGCCTCTCTCGCCCGCCGGGGACAAGCCGGGCTGGAGAAAGAATCCGCTCTTCGGAGGCTGGCGCCGTGCCTTGGAAGGCGGCCGGAATCCGCACACACCCGCCCCGGAAGTGAGCGGCTCCTGGCGCGGGGCATTGTGGGGGGCGTAGTCTCTTTCTCAGGCGGTCCTTCGCGGCGTCCCCGGGGCCGACTCCCGAGCGCAGGCGGGCAGCCAGGCGGGCGGCGCGGCGCGGGCCGGCAGGAAGCGTATTCTGGGCACGGGGCGCCGGGCGGGCCGGCTGCGCCTAGCGGCAGTGGTGGGATACCACCCAAGGCCTCGCGCGGCGCCGCCCGTCGAGGGGCGGGCGGCGGCGGAGCCACTGGGCCGTCGAAGGGCGCAGGAGGCCGGTGGGCCGGGCCGGGCCGCGCGGCGCAGCCATGCCTGGCTTTACGTGCTGCGTGCCAGGCTGCTACAACAACTCGCACCGGGACAAGGCGCTGCACTTCTACACGTTTCCAAAGGACGCTGAGTTGCGGCGCCTCTGGCTCAAGAACGTGTCGCGTGCCGGCGTCAGTGGGTGCTTCTCCACCTTCCAGCCCACCACAGGCCACCGTCTCTGCAGCGTTCACTTCCAGGGCGGCCGCAAGACCTACACGGTACGCGTCCCCACCATCTTTCCGCTGCGCGGCGTCAATGAGCGCAAAGTAGCGCGCAGACCCGCTGGGGCCGCGGCCGCCCGCCGCAGGCAGCAGCAGCAGCAGCAGCAACAACAACAGCAGCAGCAGCAGCAGCAGCAGCAGCAGCAGCAGCAACAGCAGCAGCCGTCACCCTCTGCCTCCACTGCCCAGACTTCCCAGCTGCAGCCCAACCTGGTGTCTGCTTCCGCGGCCGTGCTTCTTACCCTTCAGGCCGCTGTAGACAGCAGTCAGGCTCCGGGATCCGTGCCGCCGGCGCCCATCACTCCCACTGGAGAAGACGTGAAGCCCATCGATCTTACAGTGCAAGTTGAGTTTGCAGCCACAGAGGGCGCAGCCGCTGCGGCCGCCGCGTCGGAGTTACAGGCTGCTACCGCAGGGCTGGAGGCTGCCGAGTGCCCTATGGGCCCCCAGTTGGTGGTGGTAGGAGAAGAGGGTTTCCCTGATACTGGCTCCGACCATTCGTACTCCTTGTCGTCAGGCACCACGGAGGAGGAGCTCCTGCGCAAGCTGAATGAGCAGCGGGACATCCTGGCGCTGATGGAAGTGAAGATGAAAGAGATGAAAGGCAGCATTCGCCACCTGCGTCTCACCGAGGCCAAGCTGCGCGAAGAACTGCGCGAGAAGGATCGGCTGCTTGCCATGGCTGTCATCCGCAAGAAGCACGGAATGTGAACTGGTGCCCCGGCGGCCTGCTGGACTCCCAGACCCCATCCAGCCAGGGGACTGCAGGCCATTGTTGAACTCCTCTATACTCCTGGGGCACTGGTTGACAGTACTGAGGCTTAAGGCAGCTGGACTCTCTTGCTGGTGACCTGGCATCCTCAACTGTTTCCTCCTGAAGTGGAAGCTGGGGCCTTAGACTCTGCCCTGGTGACACCAGCAATTATGACTTTGTCTACCCTTCTTCCCCAGTTATTGTTGCAGATTCTGGTTAAGCAGAGGCTTCAGAACCACTGAACTTGAAACTTACCCTCTAGGGATGCAGGTGATATGTCCAGGGACTATGAGTTTGGGATAAACCATACCTTAAGGTTGGTCAGCAGTCAGACAACTCTAATGTGTGTAGTGATAAGAGATGCAAGTAACATCAGTTCTCCTTTTCATGCTTTTCCTTCCCAGGTGCAGCCTGTGATTCTGATGGGGACTGGTAAATCTGTGCCTCTGCCTCCTAGGATTTATTTTCCCAGGAGACCATTTACAAGGGGATCTGGATGACCTGCTGATGGAGATCCAGCTTGCCAGGGACTTAGGTTTATCCTGTTTTGTTTGCTACTGGTTACAAATTCTATTTTCTGTACAATTAGTCAGACTAAAGTTTTCACTGTGTTTGTTTGGCAAAACAAATTAAACAAAAAGTAAGGTTTTTATTTGGGTCTCGCCATTTTATTTTTACAAAAACATAGTTAAATGTCCTTGAAACATGGGGAAATAGGCCTCAGCCTATTTGAAAGACCAGGCTGACCCTGAAAGTAGAGATGCTTCAGTGACCAGGTTTTTCCAAAAATGGACCCTAAGCACATGGATCCTGGCCTTACAAGGTCCTTACAGAGTTCCTGGCCCAGCTCACCCTAAAGAGTTTGGAAACTGCACCAAATGGGCCCAGTTTGTCCGTGGGTTATCTCCCTGTATCCTTTCAACAAGAAGGACCAACTGGTAACTAAACTATATTGTGATAGTTCGCCTCTGAGGGTTTTGAATTCTCAGCTGGGATTGAATTTTGCTCACCATGACATCCCTTAGGCTTAGCACAGCCTCTGGTATGCATGTGCATGCAGTTACTCTACGAACCAGTAAGACCACAGCTGGAGCTAGCCAAAGCTTCTTCAGGCACAAGGACTCTTGTATAGATACCTTGGCCTTGGTACACCTTTGGTGTGACAGATCTGTATCCACAGAGAGCATTAAGAAGTTGGGAGGTGTGATCCCTTGACTCATTTTCTTGGCTGCCTCTATTTTTTTTTCTTTTTTTTTTTTTGAGATGGAGCTTTGCTCATGTTGCCCAGGCTGGAGTGCAATGGTATGATCTCAGCTCACTGCAACCTCTGCCTCCTGGGTTCACGCGATTCTCCTGCCTCACCCTCCCGAGTAGCTGGGATTACAGGCGCCGGCCACCACATCTGGCTGATTTTTGTATTTTCAGTAGAGACAGGATTTCACCATGTTGGCCAGGCTGGTCTCGAACTCCTGACCTCAGGTGATCTGCCTGCCTCTGCCTCCCAAAGTGCTGAGATTACAGGTGTGAGCCACCTGCCCAGCTTCTATCTTTTCTTAAATTGGATATCAAAGGGGCAAGGATGACATTGTTTTTGTCTGTAGCTCCAAGTAATTTAGCTCAAAGCCAGTGTCTCAAAGTGAATGCCTTTAAAGCTATGGGTTTACTGTGGGTGGTGGGGTACAAATAGAGACTTTCAGACCCCATAAAATATGACTCCCTTCTGTTACTTATGGACAAAGCCATTTGCCTGGGGACTTGCCTGTGGCAACATGCTGGAATGGTCCTAAAACTCAAGTCTCTGTTTCCCTTCTAGTCCCTTAGCACTGAGTTGGGAAAGAAGTCTGGTGGGGAAGAAGGGGTGAGACATAGGTTGTGTGGGTGCCTGGTTGGGGGATGGACTGGAACTCTGCCTTCCTAGGGTTAGATCTGGCTGGTAATCAGGTGGTGGAAGCACAGCAGTGCCCTTTGTTGCTCCTATTGGGCCAGTCTCTCATCTTCCCAGTTTCCTTCCTTGGAGCGAGGCCTTTTCCAGGCTGTAGCCATGCTCTTCAGTGCATCCTTGAGCTCCTGTTTATTGAAGGGACTTCTGCTGTTTCTGCCTTGGCTCCCTTGAGGCTCTCAGCAGTACTCCCTGGACCCTCTCTGGTGTTTGGAGGTTATGGGCAGTGTTTTGGCTTCTTAGGGAGAAGAAGACAGTTCACAGAGCAATGGAGATCCCAGATGCAGATGTACAAGCGGGGCAATGCAGAGTTCTCACTAGCTGAGTAGTAAGCATCTAGTCTGGCAAAGTGTAATGCTGACAGACCTGAGATTTTAAAAACAAGCGTGGTCCGGTCTTACCAGTCATCTCTTGGAGGGGTAGCCTAGGGGTGGGTAAAGGTGCAAAACTCTTCTGGAAGAACATGAGTACTGAGAGATCTCCGGCCAGGAGGGAAGGCTAGGAGTTGCCTGGAGAGGCCTTGCAGCCATTTCCCTTACCTGTGGTACCCCAGGTTGGCTGCAGATCTCTTTGCCAAGCACAGGTCTGACCTAAGACTGGCCTTACCACAAATGTTTGTGTTACCAAGGAAACAATGAAATGGGCGTTGAAAGGAAAGGGCAATGGGTAGGAAGAGAACTATTTACAATCTGGTCACTTAAATCACAGGGAAATTTTGGGTAAGTCAGTTATTTCTTTCCTCATTAATAAAAATGAAACACTTAGCTTCTCTGTCTGCTGCAAAAAAACCTTACAGAATGTTTTGGGGACCCCTGACTGTAGAAATTTGAGGGTAACCTCTCCAGCCAAGCCCCACCTGAGGGACATCTGAGTCTCCGGCCCAAGAACAGCCTAGCCTGCTCGAAACCAGCTTTGGGCCCAGCTCGCCCAGGGGCAGGCGAACGAATGTTGGAATTGTAAGAGCTTTCCGTTCCGCCCGGGATGGTTAAGGCCACACAGCTCCGAAGAGCGGCAGCGGCAGCCATAGCCCCAAGGGGAAGGGGTTTCGTGAGCGGAAACGGCCCAGGGGCCCAGGGAGGGGCAGCTGGGCCAGCTTGGGGCCGGGCTGGGCTCCCACGGAGGCGGGGCCAACCCCCACCCCAGTGCACAGACCGGGCGGGGCCGAGCCAGCTGAGACCAGGCAACAACTGAGCCCTGACCCTAGCCTGGCGCCAACCTCCAGTGTTCCAGAGGCTTCCACTAGACCACAATTCTCAGGGGCTTGCCCCGGCAGCCTCCCTCCCTGGCTTAGCCTCACCTCCCGCGCTGCGGGCCGTGTCTGGGCCTCCGCGCATAGCACACC
The DNA here is from genome assembly GCF_003255815.1 of Theropithecus gelada. Classification (NCBI taxonomy): domain Eukaryota; kingdom Metazoa; phylum Chordata; class Mammalia; order Primates; family Cercopithecidae; genus Theropithecus; species Theropithecus gelada. Next base: position 25,656,735 of record NC_037688.1, read on the forward strand.
GGGAATTGTAGTTTTCTCTTAGCGTGCTCATGCCGGAAAGGGGGGGCGGTGGGACTGCGTCTCCCAGAGTGCAGCGGGGCGGGCGAAGGAAGGCAGGGGGGAAGGGACAGTCGGTCGCAGACCGCGCTGGGTTGCCGCCGCCGCTGCCGCCATCGTGCCAGCCCCTCGGGTGAGTGTCGGGGCCAGCACGCCGGGGCGGGGGCTGGGCCGCAGGAGCCGCTCTCTGGGCTGCCGGGAGGCTCCGCTGAGAGTCCCCGGGCGGCCCCTCCCCTCCCCCCCCCCCCGGCGGCCCGAAGCCGCGCGGGGCCCGGGCCATGTGTCGAGCGCGGCTCCGCCTCCCGCCGGTCCTGTGAGGCGGCGGCCGGGGGGAACGCAGAGAGAGCCAGCCAGGCGCCTATCTGGGCCGTACCGTGCTGGTGGCTGATGCACTGGCCTGCGCCATGGCCGGGCCTTTTTCTCTAGTCGGGACCATCCGGATGGGGCCTTAGGGCCCCGCCCCGTCTAGCCTGGCCCGGCCTGCGCTAGCCCCGCAAGCTCTGCAGGCTGGCTAGCGGGCAGACCCCAGTCCCACGTCCTGCTACCCACCTACGAAGGATCCGGGGATGGGCAGCGCCACCCGGCCCGCTCCAGAGTCAGCATGGGTAAGGGCGCCCGCCTGCCGCAGCCGGGGCTTGGGCCCCTCACCCTGTTCCCGACCATAGCCCGGCCGGGGTGTAGGTGAACGCCCCCTGCTTGTCTGCCCCTCGGGAGTGTACGTTTCTTACCGCTCGCTCTGTGGAGCCCGTACTAGAGTTCTCGCAGGGAGGGCAGGGTCAGGGAATATGGGGCGGGAGGGGATTCCACAGGAGACTTTACCCCTGGCTGGGCCTGATGGGGTGAGGCGGCTCCTGGCGGGTAGGCCCAGCCCACGCCCTTCTCTATCAGTGATCAGGCCCCAGCGGCAACTATAGAATTGCCCCGCAGGATGACTTCATAAGAATGGGATGTTAAGGTGGGACTTAATGCACGGGAAAGTAGAATTCAGGCCTGAGGTTCTTGAGCCTAGTGCTAAACCAAAACCTGGGCTGGAAGGGGCCTCTATGTGGAGCATGTAGATTTCAGACTTTGTAGGGCCCTTCCGAAGCCTGGGCGGCAGAACTAGGGCTGGAAGCTGCAGAAAGTCTGGCTTTCCTCACTTGCTTGCTCACTTCCCAACAACTGGAGCCGCCTATAAACAGGCAGGAACGTGGTTGCTTTATGAAATTGCCCTTACTGCTGCCATCAGAGACCCTACTGAGTTCTGGGAGAAGGGTTATCTTTGACCGGAGAATACTATCCTGATAGCCTTTGTCAAGGCGCTTCTGATTGAGAGATGGTAAATTTAGGAACCAGTCCAGAGAAGACCTTGGGACTAGGGGAGAGATGGCATGTAAAGCCTTGATTTCTCTGAGCTGCAGTCTTTCCAGAGACTAAAGAAGCAGCTCAGGCCTGGCGCGGTGGCTCACGCCTGCAATCCCAGAACTTTGGGAGGCCAAGGCCAGCGGATCACCTGAGGTCAAGAGTTCCAGACCAGCATGGCCAACATGGCGAAAGCGCATCTCTACTAAAAATACAAAAATTAGCTGGACGTGGTGGTGCATGTCTGTAATGATAGCTACTCAGGAGACTGAGGCAGGAGAATTGCTTGAACCCGGGAGGTGGAGATCGCAGTGAGCTGAGATCACGCCACTGCACTCCAGCCTGGGTGACAGGGCAAGACTCTGTCTAAAAAAAAAAAAAAGCTGGGTATGGTGGCGCGCACCTGTAAACCCAGCTAGCTACTCGGGAGGTTGAGGCAGGAGAATCGCTTGAATCCGGGAGGCAGAAGTTGCAGTGAGCAGAGAGCATGCCACTGCACTCCAGTCTGGGCAACAGAGCAAGACTCAGTCTCAAAAAAAAAAAAAAAAAAAAAAAAAAGCAGCAGCTCAGTCTCTGCAGCCCTGGCCTCAGCAGCAAGCAGAATATCAGGGCTCTTAGGAGGGCTGATTGAGACCCAAGGTGAAGAAAGCAACTGCCCCTACATTTTTTTTTCTTCCCCCTTGAGTATTTTCCCATGTAATGTTTTTCTGGTCATTTCTGGTCACTTCTTCCAAGTACTCTTTTTTTTTTTTTTTGAGACGGAGTCTTGCTCTGTCACCCAGGCTGGAGTGCAGTGGCCAGATCTCGGCTCACTGCAAGCTCCGCCTCCCGGGTTCACGCCATTCTCCTACCTCAGCCTCCCGAGTAGCTGGGACTACAGGCGCCCGCCACCTCGCCCGGCTAGTTTTTTGTATTTTTTAGTAGAGACGGGGTTTCACCATGTTAGCCAGGATTGTCTCGATCTCCTGACCTCGTGATCTACCCGTCTCGGCCTCCCAAAGTGCTGGGATTACAGGCTTAGGCCACCGCGCCCAGCCTCCAAGTACTCTTGACTTAGAAGTTTTCTTGCATATGAATTGCTCTGCCTAGTTATTTTCCCTGGTCAGGAAGAACAGGCAAGGATGCTGCTCAGATCTTATCAAACCCTGCCTTCTCTTTGGATTTAACTTTCCTAGTCCATATTCTGGCCCATGAGGACATGGAAATCAGGTTCATCCAAAAGGGACTACCCACAGGACAATGAGGTGAAATCTAGAACTAGAAGCAGTTATTTCAAGACTCTCCGTAGATTGTCTGGATTGGTACTTTCTAGGACACAGATTTCAGGTGAGCTGGCTTATGGCTCTGGCTTAGTTTGCGTATTTCGTGGCCCTGGGTGGCTTGACCAGGAGAGGTTTTTTTTTGTTTTTTTGTTTTTGTTTGTTTCTTTGGAGACAGAGTCTCTCTCCGTCACCGAGACTGGAGTGCTGTGGTGCGATCTCGGCCCACTGCAACCTCTGCCTCCTGGGTTCAAACAATTCTCCTGCCTCAGCCTCCCGAGTAGCTGGAACTACAGGTGCATACCACCACACCTGGCTAATTTCTGTATTTTTATTAGAGATGGGGTTTCACCATATTTGTCAGGCTGGTCGAACTCCTGGCCTCAGGTGATCCACCTGCCTTGGCCTCCTAAAGTGTTGAGATTACAGGGTGAGCCACCACGCCTGGCCTGTTTTTGTTTTTTTGAGGTAAGATATTGCTTCACCCTCCAGGTTGGAGTGCAGTGGCTCAGTCGTGGCCGACTGTAGCCTCGACCTCCCGAGCTCAAGTAATCCTCCCTTTCAGTCTCCCAAGTAGCTGGGACTACAGGCATGTATTAGTACTCTGGCAAATTTTTTATTTTTTATTTTATTTATTTATTTATTTATTTATTTATTTATTAGACGGAGTCTTGGTCTTTCGCCCAGGCTGGAGTGCAATGGCACGATCTCAGCTCACTGCAACCTCCGCCTCCGGGGTTCAAGCGACTCTCCTGCCTCAGCCTCCCGAGTAGCTGGGACTACAGGGGCACGCCACCATGCCTGGCTATTTTTGTAATTTTAATAGAGATGAGGTTTCACCATATTGGTCAGGCTAGTCTTGAACTCCTGACCTCAGGTGATCCACCTGCCTTGGCCTCCCCAAAGTGCTGGGATTACGGGCGTGAGCCACTGATCCCAGCCTAATTTTATTTTTATTTTTATTTTTTGTAGTGATGTGATCTCCATATATTGCCCAGGCTGGTCTCAAACTCCTGAGTTCAAGTGATACTCCCACCTCAGCCTCCCAAAGTGCTGGGATTACAGACATGAACAATTGCCCAGTGATCACAAGGGTTTTTTTCAGGGTGAAAAAGATACTTTTCCTTCTCCGAGGTTACTCAAGAGTAGGAGGAATCCAGGTGCCTCCCTCTCATTCCAACCTCTAGAAGTTCCCTGTAACTTCTTTGTCTGAGGTCAGCTAGCCATCGCTAGGCATCCTGATCCTGATAATTTGTTAACGTTTCTGGAACTTGGCAGGCCATCTAGGTCTCAGATATAAGAGAAGTACCCTGAGGTTCTCGGGGATCTATCTGCATCCTCTGTTCATGTAAGGCTGACTTGGAAGTGGGACCTGGCATGCGGTGGTTGGGATTTGGCTGCACAAGGATGAGGCGGGATATTAAGGTGCTTCAGTTCTCAATTAGCTCAAAATTATGTCCTTTCATGTGTAGAGGCCTATCTGCCTATCAGTTTTTTTTTTTTTTTTTTTTTTTTGAGACGGAGTCTCGCTCTGTCGCCCAGGCTGGAGTGCAGTGGCCGAATCTCAGCTCACTGCAAGCTCCACCTCCCGGGTTCACGCCATTCTCCTGCCTCAGCCTCCCGAGTAGCTGGGACTACAGGCGCCCGCCACCTCGCCCGGCTAAGTTTTTTTTTTTGTATTTTTTAGTAGAGACGGGGTTTCACTGTGTCAGCCAGGATGGTCTCGATCTCCTGACCTCGTGATCCGCCCGTCTCGGCCTCCCAAAGTGCTGGGATTACAGGCTTGAGCCACCGCGCCCGGCCTGCCTATCAGTTTTTTTTGAGCCAGAGTCTTGCTCTGTTGCCCAGGCTGGAGTGCAGTGGCGCCTTCTTGGCTCACTGCAATCTCCGCCTCCTGGGTTCAAGCGATTCTCCTGCCTCAGCCTCCCAAGTAGCTGGGGTTACAGGTGCCTACCACCACACCCGGCTAATTTTTGTATTCTTAGTAGAGATGGGGTTTTACCATATTGGCCAGGCTGGTCTTGAACTCCTGACCTCAAGTGACCCACTCGCCTCGGCTGCCTAAAGTGCTAGGATTACAGGTGTGAGCCACCGCACCTGGCTGAGCCCATCTCTTCTCTCCGAGCCATGTCTTGTTTTATTCTGCTGCCTTTGGAGTTGGTAGTTTGGGAGGGGAAGAATTACTTAAGAGAGACACAGACTAGTCAAGGTGCGGTGACTCACACCTGTAATTCCAGCACTTTGGGAGGCTAAGGCGGGCGGATCAGGAGGTCAGGAGTTCGAGACTAGCCTGGCCAATATAGTGAAACTCTGTTTCTATTAAAAATACAAAAATTAGCCGAGCATGGTGGCGGTTGCCTGTAATCCCAGCTACTTAGGAGGCTGAGGCAGGAGAATTGCTTGAACCCGGGAGGAGGCTGCAGTGAGCCAAGATTGTGCCACTGCACTCCAGCCTGGCAACAGAGTGAGACTCTGTCTCAAAAAATAAAAGGAGACACAGAATTTTTTTTTTTTTAATACTTTAAGTACTAGGGTACATGTTCACAACGTGCAGATTTGTTACATATGTATACATGTGCCATGTTGGTGTGCTGCACCCATTAACTCCTCATTTACGTTAGGTGTATCTCCTAATGCTATCCCTCCCCACTCCCCCCACCCCACAGCAGGCCCGGTGTTTGATGTTTCCCACCCTGGAGACACAGAATTTTCAAATTTCGGAACTAGGCCGGGCGCAGTGGCTCAAAACGCCTGTAATCCCAACACTTTGGGAGGCTGAGGAGGGTGGACCACTTGAGGTCAGGAGTTCGAAATCAGCCTGACCAACATGGAGAAACCCTGTCTCTACTAAAAATACAAAAATTAGCTGGGCGTGGTGGTAGATGCCTATAATCCCAGCTACTCTGGAGACTGAGGCAGGAGAATCGCTTGAACCTGGGAGGTAGAGTTTGCAGTGAGCTGAGATGGTGCCATTGTACTCCAGCCTGGGCAACAACAGCGAAACTCCGTCTCGGGAAAAAAAAAAATTCATAACTAGAAGCCACCTTATATCAAAAATTCTAGGATTCAGCACCAGCTCCGAAGCTGGAGTATCGCTTGAGGCCAGGAGTTCAAAACCAGCCTTGTCAACATTGCAATACCCATTTCTACAAAAGAAAAATAAAAAAATAGCTAGTGTGGTTATGGTGTTGTATACCTGTAGTTTCAGCTGCTCAAGAGGCTGCAGGAGGTCAAGGTTCTGTGAGCTATGATCATGCCACTGCACTGTAGACTGGGGACACTCTACAATACCCTGTCTCTAAAAAAAAAAAAAAAAAAAAGCTAGGATTCCCTTAATGAAACACTGGTATCTTTTTTCTTTTCTTTTTTTTTTTTTTCACCCAGGCTGGAGTGAAGTGTCACTCTTGCCCAGGCTGGAGTGTAGTGGCACAATCTCGGCTCACTGCAACCCCCGCCCCCTAGGTTCAAGCGTTTCTCCTGTGTCAGCCTCCCGAGTGGCTGGGATTATACCCGCCTGCCATCACACCTGGCTAATTTTTATATTTCTAGTAGAGATGGGGTATTGCCATGTTGGCCACGCTGGTCTCAAACTCCTGACCTCAGGTGATCTGCCCACCTTGGCTTCCCAAAGTGCTGGGTTTAGAAGCGTGAGCCACCGTGCCTGGCCATTTTTCCTTTCTTTCTATTTATTTATTTATTTATTTATTTGAGATGGAGTTTTGCTCTTGTTGCCCAGGCTGGAGTGCAATGGCGTGATCTTGGCTCACTGCAACCTCCGCCTCCTGGATTCAAGCGATTCTTCTCCCTCAGCCTCCCTAGTAGCTGGGATTACAGGCATGTGCCACCATGCCTGGCTGATTTTATATTTTTAGTAGAAACGGGGTTTCTCCATGTTGGTGAGGCTGGTCTCGAACTCCTGACCTCAGGTAATCCACCCACCTTGGCCTCCCAAAGTGCTGGGATTGCAGGCATGAGCCACCGTGCCTGGCCCTTTTTTCTCTCTTTTTAAAATTTTTCTTAGTGTACATCAGCAGCCTTTTTATTTTATTTTAATGAGATAGGGTCTCACTCTTTCACCAACAGTGAGACCCTGTCTTTATTTATTTATTTAATTTATTTATTTTTATTTTTTTTTGAGATGGAGTCTCCCTCTGTCGCCCAGGCTGGAGTGCAGTGGCGTGATCTCAGCTCACTACAAGCTCCGCCTCCTGGGTTCATGCCATTCTCCTGCCTCAGCCTCTCAAGTAGCTGGGACTCCAAGTGCCCGCCACCACGCCCGACTAATTTTTTGTATTTTTAGTAGAGACGGGGTTTCACCGTGTTAGCCAGGATGGTCTCAATCTTCTGACCTCGTGATCCGCCCACCTCAGCCTCCCAAAGTGCTGGGATTACAGGCGTGAGCCACCGCACCCAGCGCTAGATGCTGTCTTTCAAATAAATTAAATAAATAAAAACTAGCCAGATATGGTGCTGGGTGCCTATAGTCCCAGCTACTTGGGAGGTGAGGCAAAAGGATCACTGCAGCCTTGACCTCCTGGGCTCAAGCAGTCCTCCCACCTCAGCCTCCTGAGTAGATGGGATTACAGGTGCTCACCATCACACCCAGCTAATTATTATTATTTTTGAGACGGAGTCTCACTCTTGCCCAGGCCGGAGTGCAGTGGCACAATCTCAGCTCACAGCAACCTCTGCCTTCCAGGTTCAAGTGATTCTCCTGTCTCAGCTTCCTGAGTAGTTGGGACTACAGGCTCCCGCCACCATGCTTGGCTAATTTTTGTATTTTTAGTATAGACAGGGTTTCACCATATTGGCCAGGCTGGTCTCGAACTCCTGACCTTGTGTTCCGCCTGCTCAGCCTCCCAAAGTTCTGGGATTACAGGCGTGAGCCATTGCGCCTGGCCACACCTGCTAAGCTTTATATTTTATTTTTTAGTTTTTGTGGAGACAGAAGTCTCACTATCTTGCCCAGGCTGGTCTTGAACTCTGGGCTCAAGTAATCCTCCCAAAGTCCTGGGATTACAGATGTGAGCCACCATGCCCGGCCAAGTTATACAACTTTTTGTAGAGACGGGATCTCACTGTGTTGCCCAGGCTGGTCTCAGAATTCTTGAGCTCAGGTGATCCTCCTTTCTCAACCTCCCAAGTACTGGGATTATAGGGAACAGCCACCACGCCCTGTCTGTTGTGCGTGACCTTCTTTTTGAGATGGAGTCTCACTCTGTCACCCAGGCTAGAGTGCAGTGGCATGATCTCGGCTCACTGCAACCTCTGCCTCCCGGGTTCAAGCGGTTCTCCTGCCTCAGCCTCTCGAGTAGCTGGGACTACAGGCATGCGCCACCATGCCCAGTTAATTTTTGTATTTTTAGTAGAGATGGGGTTTCACCATGTTGGCTATGATGATCTCGATCTCTTCAACTCTTGGTCTGCCCACCTCGGCCTCCCACAATGCTGGGATTACAGGCATGAGCCACCGCGTGCCTGGCCTGTGCGAGACCTTCTAATTCCCTTCCTGGAGCATGGGTTTGTGGCTTCTGCTCCTTTCACTGAGACCCTCTTATGGTCACTTTTTAATTTTTCCTGTGGTAGTACCCATCAGGGCATCTTCCCAGGCGCCAGACAGGAATTCTCCACAGAGGTGGGAGGTTCAGCAGACCTGGTCAAGGAGGCTCCTTGGATGTTCCTTCAACAGATGGCCATTGCCTGGGGGCTTACAGAAGGAAGCCGGAGACAGCAGGGACTTTGGAAATACCAATAGTGCTTGTTTTAGAATGCAATTCAGACCATTTTCCTTGAGGCCTCCGGGACAGAGGAATAGTCCTTTTGGGGTAAGGGGAGTGAATCCAAAAAGCTTTCCACAGAATGGACATTGGAAGTTGGGCATGATTTCTTGGCCGGGCACGAGGCTCACACCTGTAATCCCAGCACTTTGGGAGGCCAAGGTGGGTGGATCATCTGAGGTCAGGAGTTTGAGACCAACCTGGCCAATATGGAAAAACCCCATCTCTACTAAGATTCCAAAAACTTAGCCAGGCATGGTGGCAGGTACCTGTAATCCCAGCTACTCGGGAGGCAAGAGAATCGCTTGAACCTGGGAGACTGAGGTTGCGGTGAGCCAAGGTTGTGCCACTGCACTCCACCGTGGGTGACAAAAGGAGGTCTCTGTCTTAAAAAAAAAAAAAAAAAGTTTGAGCCGAACCTTGTGCTGGGTGCTGGGTTTTTTTTTTTTTTTTTTTTTTAATGTTTAAATGTTTTGGTAGGGCATTTGAGAATGATGTTTGTGCGTTTGCAGTTCAGTTTGAGTTGGCTACCCCTTTTCTGGCTTTGAGATTCTGTGATTCTCTCTTCCTTTGATCATGTATGGCAGGAATTCTTAAGTCCCTCCCTCGGGGAGCCAGCAGTGTTTGGATTATCCTTGGAGTGATTTAGGCCATGTAATAATATTCACGCTCTTTTTCCTCACCCTGTCAGCTGGAGTGTGCCTTCCTGGGCAGAATGCTTTGCTTGGGTCTCGGTTTGGCTGGGAACGTGTCTTGGTGGCCAAGGGAGAGGGACACGAGGCCCAGGGTGGCCTGCCTAGGGACCCCAGGGCTCCTACTGCAGGGTGACCAGTGGCCAAGAACTTCTTTTCACTGCCTTGGGCGTTACTCACTTGTTGCTGTACCTGCTGTGTGCCAGCTCCCTAAGCCCCCAGGCTGGAGACAGGGCAGCTATGGGGATGGGGAACTTTCCTCATGAGAGAGGGGTTTCTGGGGTACCTGGGAACTGAGGGCTGTTTGCCCCAGTGTCCTCAGTAAACTGGGGTAATTTTGAAATGTTTCTTAAAACCTCGAATGATTCCCTCAGAGCCAGTGGGTCTCCCCAGGGCAGAAACTGGAAAGCTTGCTGCCCCAGGAAGGAACTCTGTGTGGAGATACTGGTTCCACTTGCAGGTGGTTTCAGGACTAGGATAATGCAAATTCTGATATCTCTAAGGTATAAAGGTGCTTTGACCTGCTGAGTAGGTGCTTAGGTTCTTCCATTCTAAGGCTCATGGAGCTTGCTGATTTCGTAGGGGAAGACAAGGCCTGGGCTGCATTCCTTGCCACCCGATTTTTTTTTTTCGGGGGGTGGGGGAAATGAGAATAACTTTATTTCATTGCGGGGAGTGGGCAGACGTCCAGCCTTAGAACTTCTGGAACAGGCCGGGCGCGGTGGCTCAAGCCTGTAATCCCAGCACTTTGGGAGGCCGAGACGGGCGGATCACGAGGTCAGAAGATCGAGACCATGCTGGCTAACACGGTGAAACCCCGTCTCTACTAAAAAATACAAAAAATTAGCCAGGCGAGGTGGCGGGCGCCTGTGGTCCCAGCTACTCGGGAGGCTGAGGCGGGAGAATGGCGTGAACCCAGGAGGCGGAGCTTGCAGTGAGCTGAGATCCGGCCACTGCACTCCAGCCTGGGCGACAGAGCGAGACTCCGTCTCAAAAAAAAAAAAAAAAAAGAACTTCTGGAACTGCTTCTTGGTGCCAACGGCCTTGGTGACCTTGAACACGATGAAGCGCACTGTCTTGCTCAGGGGCTGGCACTCACCCACTGTTACGATGTGGCCAACGTGGACGTCCCTGAAGCAGGTGGAGAAGTGTATGGACATGTTCTTGTGCTACCTGATTTTGTCACTTAGGTGCTTTCTGCTACTCCACATTGGCTCTCAGCTGTTCGCATCTTGGCCAGTTTTTTTTTTTTTTTTTTTTTTGAGAGAGTTTCGCTCTGTGGCCCAGGCTGAAGTTCCGTGGTGTGATTTCGGCTCACTGCAACCTCCACCTCCCAGGTTCAAGCAATTATTTGCCTCAGCCTCCTGAGCAGCTGGGATTACAGGCACCCACCACCACGCCCAGCAAATTTTTGTGTGGTTGTGTTTTTTTTGTTTTTTTTTTTTTTTGAGATGGAGTCTCACTCTGTCGCCCAGGCTGGAGTGCAGTGGCGCAATCTCGGCTCACTGCAAACTCTGCCTCCCGGGTTCACGCCATTCTCCTGCCTCAGCCTCCCGAGTAGCTGGGACTACAGGTGCCTGCCACCGCGCCCGGATAATTTTTTGTATTTTCAGTAGAGACGGGGTTTCACCATGTTAGCCAGGATGGTCTCGATCTCCTGACCTCATGACCTGCCCGCTTCAGCCTCCCAAGGTGAAATTTTTGTATTTTTAATAGAGACAGGGTTTCGCCATCTTGGCCAGGCTGGTCTTGAACTCCTGACCTCGTGATCCATCTGCCTCGGTTTCCCAAAGTGCTGGGATTACAGGTGTGGGCCACCACACCCAGCCCAGTTTTCTTTTTTTTTTTTCTTTTTGAGTTGGAGTTTCGCTCTCATTGCCCAGGCTGGAGTGCAGTGGCACGATCCTGGCTCACTGCAAACTCTGCTTCCCGGGTTCAAGCAATTCTCCTGCCTCAGCATCCGGAGTAGCTGGGATTACAGGCACCTGCCACCACGCATGGCCAATTCTTTGTATTTTTAGTAGGGACAGAGTTTCATCATGTTGGCCAGGCTGGTCTTGAACTCCTGACCTTAGGTGATCCACTTGCTTTGGCCTCCCAAAGTGCTGGGTTTACAAGTGTGAGCCACTGTGCTGGCCCCATCTCGGCCAGTTTTGTGAACATTCTAATGCTAGCTATACCGGTGGCTTTTTGTGGTCTTAAATTCTTTCTTAACCTCTTGGAGTCTTTGTTTCCTTGTCTATAAAGTGAAGATAATCATACCAGCTTCACAGGGCTTGTTGTGAGACTCAAGTGAGAGAACACAGAAGTGTTTGACTCACAGGAGGTGTTCCCTCCACCACCCTGTGGACGCCATGGTCATCCCTTTATTCCCTGCTCTTCTCAATCTCAGCGTGTCACAACAGTATTGGCCAGGTCACAGGAGTGGTCCCTTAGGGGTCTCAAGCCCCATTAGGGGAGCCAAGTCCATATTTACCTGACCATCAAGTTCATAGCCTGAGGCTCAGTTCAGGGATGGGAGCTGGGTAGAAGGAATGGGGCCCCAGAGGTCTTCTGAGTCACTGGGGAAAGGGAGGTTGCATATGGAGTAAGTGCAGAGCAGAGACCAGAATGCAGGTCTTGGGATTCAGCTGGGCCAGTCAGGGAAGCCCAGTGGCTATAGAACCCTCCCTGCAGGTAAAAGAGGAGGAAGGAGCCCTTAGGGTGCTGTGGGCACCTAGACCTCAGGTGACAGCCCCAGGAAAGGATTCTGTCCTGGTCAGCCATCTGGGCTGATTTCACTCCATCCTTTAGGCAGGGGAGTGGCGGGCCACACAGTTTCCATTCCTGGTTCTAGGCCTACTCCATGGTGTGGGTGAGATACCTACCTTCTTCCTAGCTGTTGACCTAGTATTTACCTAGGAACCCGTACTAACTCCTAACAGCTGGGTCCTGCTCCATACCCCATCATTTCCTCCTAACATCCTACAATTACTAATGATAGGACAGAGTCAAAGGGTCACATAACAAGGGAGACGTGGAGCAGGCTAGAGGCTAGGTTTTTGAGGGTGTGGCTGTGCCTGCTGTTCAACCACAGCTGTCTGTCACGTCACTTGGACCTTGGGAATGAGAGAGTATTGGGGCTAAGCCCCACTTGCCACATGCTACAGACAGATAGCTGGGTGGACAAGAAATAATTGTTTCCTCACAGCTTGGACAGAAGGTGTGGGTGGAGGGGAAGTGGGTCAGTAGGCCACTTGAGTGAAGTTTGCACAGAACTCACTCCTCCTCCAGAGAAGGACTGGCCTCTCAGCCCAGACTCTGACACACTCATGCACTTAGTCGACAAATAGTTATTGAGGGCTGGGCCAGGTACCATGGGAACAGGGATGACTAGGGGTGCTTTGTCAAGGAGATAGACCGTAAACAAATACCAAAATGTGACAATGTCATGCAGTGATAAGTGCTAAGAAAACAATACAGGAGGCAAAATGGGTAACTAGACAGCTACTTTATTATTTATTTATTTATAAATAATTTATTTATAATTAATTAATTTATTTATATATTTATTAAAATTATTTATTTATTTATAAATAAATAATAAAGACTGACTCTGTCGCTCAGGCTGGCATGTGGGGTGGCATGATCTCGGCTCACTACAACCTCTGCCTCCCGGGTTCAAGTCATTCTACCACCTCAGCCTCCCGAGTAGCTGGGACTATAGGCACATGTCACCATTTCTGGCTAATTTTTGTATTTTTAGTAGAGACAGGGTTTCGCCATGTTGGCCAGGCTGGTCTCGAACTCCTGACCTAAAGTGATCTGCCTGCTCAGCCTCCCAAAGTGCTGGGATTACAGGCATGAGCCACTGTACCTGGCCACTAGACAGCTACTTTAGACCGAGCCACTAGACAGCTACTTTAGACTGAGTGGTCAGGGAAGGTGTGAATGAGGAGGTGACATTTGAGCTGGCACATATGTGACACAGGAAGGTCTAGGAAGTAGAGTGGTCCAGATAGAAGGAGCAACAGTTACAACGCCCTGTAGTGAGAACAGACTCAGCATGTTCCAGATGGAGGAAAGTGCCTGGTGCGACTGGAGAGGAGGGGAGGGAGTGGCAAGAGATGAGGTTGGACAGCCAGGAGGGCCAGGTCACCTAGGACAGGACAAGTAGTTGATACTTGAAGACAGGATAAGTGGTTGAGACTGTTCCAGTGCTGCTGCCTTGGACTCCCAAAGTGTCCGAGGGATTACATTTATGATTACGGATGTGAGCCACCGTACCCTCAAGATACTTTTTGCACTTTGGCTCCAAGGGTTTGTTTTTGTTTTTGTTTGTTTGTTTGTTTGTTTGAGACGGAGTCTCGCTTTGTCCCCCAGGCTGGAGTGCAGTGGCGTGATCTCAGCTTACTGCAAGCTCCGCCTCCAGGTTCACGCCATTCTCCTGCCTCAGCCTCCCGAGTAGCTGGGACTACAGGTGCCCACCACCATGCCCGGCTAATTTTTTTGTATTTTTAGTAGAGACGGGGTTTCAGCGTGTTCGCCAGGATGGTCTCCATCTCCTGACCTTGTGATCCACCCGCCTCAGCCTCCCAAAGTGCTGGGATTACAGGCGTGAGCCACCACGCCCGGCGATTTGTTTGTTTTTTTGAGACAAAGTCTCACTCTGTTGCCCAGGCTGGAGTGCAGTGGAGCGTTCTTGGCACACTGCCACCTCCACCTCTCGGATTCAAGCAGTTCTCCTGCCTAAGCCTCCCAAGTAGCTGGGATTACAGGCGCATGCCACCACACCCAGCTGATTTTGTTTTTTCTTTTTTTTTTTTTTTTTTTGAGATGGAATTTTGTTCTTGTTTCCCAGGCTGAAGTGCAATGGCACAATCTTGGTTCACCACATCCTCTGCCTCCCGGGTTCAAGCAATGCTCCTGCCTCAGCCTCCCAAGTAGCTGGGATTACAGGCATGTGCCACCATGCCCAGCTAATTTTTTGTATTTTTAGTAGAGATGGGGTTTCTCTATGTTTCCCAGGCTGGTCTGGAACTCCTGACCTCAGGTAATCCACCAGCCTTGGCCTACCAAAGTGTTGGGATTACAGGCGTGAGCCACTGCTTAGGCCTTTTTTTTTTCTTTGAGTTGGAGCCTCGCTCTGTCACCCAGGCTGGAGTGCAGTGGGGTGTTCTCAGCTCACTGCAGCCTCAGCCTCCTGGGTAGCTGGGATTAAGGTGTACCCACCGCGGCCAGCTAATTTAGTTTTATTTTAATTTAATTTAATTTTACTTTATTGTATTTTATTTTATCTTATTTTGAGATGGAGTCTCACTCTGTTGCCCAGGCTGGAGCGCAGTGGCACAATCTCCACTCACTGCAAGCTCCGCCTCCTGGGTTCACACCATTCTCCTGCCTCAGCCTCCCTAGTAGCTGGGACTACAGGCGCCCTCCACCACGCCCAGCTAATTTTTTGAATTTTTAGTTGTTTTACCGTGTTAGCCAGGATGGTCTCAATCTCCTGACCTCGTGATCCGCCCACCTCGGCCTTCCAAAGTGCTGGAATTACAGGTATGAGCCACCATGCCCAGCCTGTTTGTTTCTTCTGAGGCAGAGTCTTGCCCTGTCACTCAGGGTGGATTGCAGTGGTAAGTTCACAGCTCACTGTAGCTTTTACCTCCTGGACTCAGGTGATCCTCCCACCTCAGCCTCCTGAGTAGCTGACACTACAGGAGTGAACCACCATGCCTGGCTAATTTTTAGAATTTTTTTTTTTTTTTTTTTTTTTTTTTTTTTTTTTTAGACCATCGATCAATTA
>NC_037688.1:25671704-25712202 GCF_003255815.1 Theropithecus gelada
CTGGAGTTGCAGTGGCCGGATCTCAGCTCACTGCAAGCTCCGCCTCCCGGGTTCACGCCATTCTCCTGCCTCAGCCTCCCGAGTAGCTGGGACTACAGGCGCCGCCACCTCGCCCGGCTAGTTGTTTGTATTTTTTAGTAGAGACGGGGTTTCACCTTGTTAGCCAGGATGGTCTCGATCTCCTGACCTCGTGATCCACCCGTCTCGGCCTCCCAAAGTGCTGGGATTACAGGCTTGAGCCACCGCGCCCGGCCATTTTTAGAATTTTTTGTAGATATGAGGCTTTGTTGCTGAGGTGCTTCTAGAACTCCTAGACTCAAGTGATCCTCCTGCTTGGGCCTCCCAAAGTGCTGAGATTACAGATGTGAGCTACCATGCTCTGCCTTGGGCCTGAGGGTTTTAAGCCAGGTTGGCTATCAGTCTCCCTGTTGGAAGAGTCCTTTCTGGGCTGTGCTTCAGGGCTGTGTTTTTGGCCTCCATGATAGCATGTGTGGGGGGTAGCCACGACTGGTACCGATTTCACGGCCCTCACTGCAGGTCATGCAGATCTACTGGCAATCCCTGTGGCTTCAGACACATGAGAATCTTTCTGTGTGCAATCTGGAAGGAGTGACATGGTCTTCCCAATCACTCTCCTGCCTCGGGCTAGCATCTTTGTCTGCTCTGCTTTGCTGAGATGGTAGAACAGGGTTGTGACTTTGAAGGTTTGAGAAAACTGACATCATCCTCCATGAAAACTCATGTGTTTGGACTTTGGGTTTGATGTGGAACTCTTCTGCCTGAGGCCTTTGTTTGGAGGTGGAAGCCCTGGTTCAGGACTGCCTTGCCCCTTTCTGAGAGAGCCAGGCTCAGAGGAGTGCTCTCACTGATGTGGTCTGTTTGTTTTTGTCTCCAGGCCCAAGTTGTCACTAGGAGTCCTGACTCTGGAGAGGCCTCCAAATCTAGTCAGTCCAATTCCACCACCTATCAGCTGCTGACCTAGAGTGAGTTGGAGTTGGCTAACCTCGCTGAATCTCCTTTTGGTCATCTGTAACGTGGGGGTTGACTCACAGGGTGTGGTTACAAACAAGTGCACATAAGCTCTTTGCACATTTCTATGCCTAATATGCATTGGTGAAGATGAAGTGTTCACAACCAGACACTGTTATTTTGAGTTTTGTTCTTGGAAACACTTAAAATTGGAGGATAAAAATGGGGTTTTTCTGTTGTCTAACGGGATCTCCTGGGTCAGGGGTTTTAACCTGGGATCTATGGCTAAACAGTTGAAAATTATTCACAAGGCTGGGATATCTCTGCCTCTGAGCAAATGTGTTGAGAGAGGGCCACAGTTGCCGAGACATTCTTAGAGGGTCTTTGTGCTCGCAGAGACCTAATGGTCAGCGAAGGCTGGTGTTCAGAGGTCATCAGAGTCTTTTCTGCTCCTCAAGGAGCCGGGCCTCAGCCTGCAGACTGTTGGGGTGAAGCAGGAGATGGTGTGGTCAGCGGCCCTCTCACAAGAGCTGTAGGAGAAGCTGTCATGATAGTCAGTTCCCAGTCTAATGCGAGGCTGCCTCTGAACCCAGGCTTTTTTTGTTTCTTTCCAGCCTATTACTTGTACAGTAAATGTGTTAGAAACAAGATCAGAGCTTGCTGGCTATTTCGGGAAACATCCTCCAGCCTGGCCTGGAGGATGTGAGAAGGGTGGGGATCGCAGGAGGGGACTTGCCTGTGTACAAAACACAGTGAATAGGCTTTCAGTAGGTTCTGTTGTGTCTGTGTATGTAGCTGGATTGATGTAGGAGGGAATGGCTAGAGAGATGGGGATGAGGGTGGAACTTAGGGGGTTTGGCCTTTAAGCCAAAAGCAAGGGTGTTGTAGGGGAGGAGCATGGTCAGCTTTGTGGTTTAGAGCTCAGGGATGCAGAGTTAGCAGAGAAAGAGACGGGCCTTGACCAGAGGACCCAGTGTCAGCACTGATGTACCAGATGAGCTTAGGGCAAGACCCAGCGACATCACTGGATGACGGTGGATTCTGACAATGTGGCTGTTGTGATCACTACGTGGAAATAAACACAAGACGGTGAAGCAGGCCTCAATCCACATAGTTTTGAAGGTTCCTTCTCATTTTCTGGGAGCCCCTGATCTGTCCTATTCCTCAGAGAGCTTACTCTTCCCCACTCTGCCCTGCCCTACCAGGCCAAAGGATCCTTTTCTTCCTTTATTCCTCCACCCCATTTCCTTCTACCACTACTTCAGTCAAGGAGTTTTTGTATCAGAAAGTTATCACAGGCTGGGTGTGGTGGCGCACGCCTATAGTCCCAGCACTTTGTGAGGCCAAGCTGGGCGGATCACTTGAGCTCAGGAGTTTGAGACCAGTTTGAGCAATATGGCGAAGCCCGGTCTCTGTAGAAAACACAAAAAGGAGCCAGGCGTGGTGGTGTTTGCCTGGAGTCTCATCTCCCTGGGAGGCTGAAGTGGGAGGATTGCTTGAGTCCTGGAGGTTGAGGCTACAGGGAGCTGAGATGGCACCACTGTACCCTGACCTGGGGGACAGAGCGAGACACCCTTTTCATGCCCCAAGACATTTGCTGGTGCTGTTTCTTCTGGTTGGCATATCCTTTCTGAGGACTGCCCAACTTTGCTGTGAGCCAAGGGTAGAAGGAGACATGGCCCTTATCCATTCCTCCAGCTTTTCCCCTACCCTCAGAGCTCTTAGGCACTGGGTATGGCACCTTGGAAGCTGCAACAAGGTCAGGGCATGTTGAGTGACTAAGCATAGCAAATGCTAGGGTGGAAGGGGCAGAAATGCCAGGGGCGGGAGCTGTGCTTTGCCTTAGGTCCTCTAAGTTTGTGTGTGGGTACAGCCAGAGTCTGACCCCTTGGAAATGTGACCAAGACCACAGTGAAGACTAGATGATGGTCCTGTGCTTTCCCCACTTGTTGATTTGTTTCTTGGCAGAATGAACTAGGATACACCTTGTGTTCCTGTGTGGCAGGCATGACTGGATCCAAGCTTTCTCCCCTGCTTGCTTTAGATTTTCCTGGACATTTCTTAGTCATCCCAGCACTGAGCTTCTATTTTTAGTGCCACTACCTCCTAGGGGACCTAAAATAAAGCTGGCTTAGCTTCCTGGTCCCTCATTGGCTTGAGTGTTGGTCACAGAGTGGAGGATTGGCTGTGTTGTCACTCTTCCCCTACATAATTCCTCCCCACTGGCTCCTCTGGCTTTGGGTGAGGTCACAAGGACTGGAGTGAGCTAGCACTTACCATGTTGAGCTGAGGGCTTTATCATGTTCCCTTAGAGAAGCTTCACAACCACTGGCACTGTCAGGTTGCCATCCCCATCTTACAGTAGAGGAGGCTGAGGCCCTAAGAAGGGCAGTGACTTGCATCAGATCCCACCACTGCGAATGCTTGTCTGCTGGGATAGAACCCACGTCCTCACTGCTTTGGTTCAGAGTCCTATTATCAGGACAGAGGGGGTGGGCTCCTCTACAGTCGGGGCCAACCACAGAACAACACGTGGGTCTGCAGTCAGGGGATCTGCAGCGAGATGTGGGCTTCCCTACTTGGAAGAAGCCTAGCAAAGCCCAAGCGACTCTCCCATCTGGGGCTTGGGTTTTCCATCCAGTATCCTTGCAGCCATGGTTTCTAGTTGGGAAGGGGCCTCCCCTCTCTCTCAGAGACCCAAGAGAGACAGCTCCTTAGGGTGAAGGCAATGCTGGGATGAGGGGATGTATGAAGTGATGACACGTTTCCCCTCACAGCCTTCAGCCCTGCTTTCCACAACCCTCAGCTTTCCCTCTGATACTTGAACTCATGTCCCCAGTTCTGAAGTGGGTAGGAGTTACTCCAGTCAATGAAGAAATATCCTAGAAAGGGCCAGGTCAGGTATCACCTGGCCTCGGGGAAGTAAACTGCCCCCATGAGACTAAGGGGTCACTTGCTGTTTTTGTCAGAAGAGGGGCCTTGACTGGGTGCAGTGGCTCATGCCTGTAATCCCAGCACTTTGGGAGGCCAAGGTGGGTGGATCATCTGAGGTCTAGAGTTCGAGACCAGCCTGGCCAACATGGTGAAATCCAATTTCTACTAAAAATACAAATTAGCTGGGTGTGTTGGAGGGCGCCTGTAATCCCAGCTACTCCCGAGGCTGAGGCAGGAGAATCCCTTGAACCCAGGGAGCGGAGGTTGCAGTGAGCCAAGATCGTGCCATTGCACTCCAGCCTGGGCAATAAGAGTGAAACTCCATCTCAAAAAAAAAAAAAAAAAGAAGAAGAAGAAGAGGGGCCTTGAGAATCTGCCCCCATCCTCACTGGGTCTTCTTCCATCTGTCAGCATAGCCCTGGGACAGTGTTGGGGGCCTGAGCGCTGTAATACAAAATAGTACACACACACAGATATCAGTTGTTCTGGGCTGTAAAGTGGGAAGAACAGCAATAACTCTGACCTTGCAGTTTGTTGAGAGGATTACATGGAAAGATATTGGAAGAGTGCTTAACTCCTCCCATAAGGACCCTCCCCTTACTGGGCTTTCAAGGGCCTGCTCTGACCTTACTTTGTTGTAGATCCACCCTCAGCATCCCTCCTGTGTGCTCCACGACCCTGTCATCTATGTGTCTCATCAACCAAGAACTCAAAGGAAAAGCTGGGTCTGGTCCACCTCTGGGCTCCCAGCACTGGTCTGACTTGGGAGGGGTCTCCTGCCAGTTCCCCAGGGCCTCTCCGTGTACTCTGAGAGAACAGATCTCAGCAAAGGACTCCAGGAAGGCCAGTGAGGGGTGGGGGTCAGTGGCTGGTCACCTACTTTTGTGGTACCAATGCTTCCCTCCTGGTCTCATTGGTCTTGCAGGTCTCCGTGAGGCCGGGTGACGCTCCAGAATGGGAGACAAGCCAATTTGGGAGCAGATTGGATCCAGCTTCATTCAACATTACTACCAGTTATTTGATAATGATAGAACCCAACTAGGCGCAATTTACGTAAGTTTCCAGCTCTAGGCCAGAATAGGACCTAAGGGAATCAATCTGGATGTTGGGCGAGTATGTCCAGTTCACAAGTTTTGGCAGCCTTATCTGGACTGGCTACACCTCTGTATCTGAGCTTTTGTCCATGGGACGGGTCTGAGGCCTGGCCCAACTAACTACCTGGTCTATACTTTTCCTTTTGTCAACTTCCCACAAGAGTGGGAATCCTGCTATTCTGGGCAGGGTATTCTGGACTTGCCATTCCATGTGGCCAGCACTTGTCATGGCACATGGTTTTGGGTTGGGCAGCAATAGGCAGAGGTTAGGGCTCATGGTGCCCTCTGGAGGCAGCAGCCATGAGCATCCTCAGTGCAAAGCTAAGCTCTCCTGGAGGCCTGGGGTCCAGCTTCCTTTTGGATCCAAAGCTCCTGAATGCTCATGGGAAACAAATGGGGTTAGCCTAAGGGAGGCTGATATGTCATTTGACAAACCCTTCTATGCAGGCATTGTTGACTGCTCCTTTTTTGAGATGGAGTCTTGCTCTTTCACTGGGCTGCAGTGTAATGGCTCGATCTCAGCTCACTGCAACCTCTGCCTCCTGGGTTCAAGTGATTCTCCTGCCTCAGTCTCCTAAGTAGCTGGGATTACAGGTGCCTGCCACCATGGCCAGTTAATTTTTTGTATTTTTAGTAGAGACGGGGTTTCACCAGGCCAGGCTGGTCTCGAACTCCTGACCTCATGATCCACCCACCTTGACCTCCCAAAATGCTGGGATTACAGGCGTGAGCCACCACTCCCGGTGTTTGCTGCTCTTATAGTGGTGTTCATATACACCAAGAACTAATTGTACTTGACTCTGCCTGAGATTCAGTCACAAAAGTGTGATTGATCAGGCAGGTGATCCTGATGGGAGTGATAGGAGTAATCCAGGCACAGTCTCAGAGCCTGACTGGGCTGAGTGTCCATAGTCTTCTGTGTCTGTCTCCAGAAAGTCAGGGTCCATTCAGAAATTTTGGAAAAAATAAGGAAATCTTATTAGTGGAAGACCAATTTCAGCACAGATATTATTTGATTGTCATTATCATAGTAGAGTTTTTTTTGTTGTTGTTGTTGATTTTTGAGACAGAGTCTCACTCTGTCACCAAGGCTGGAGTGCAGTGGGGTGATCTCGGCTCACTGCAGCCTCTGCCTCCTGGATTCAAGCGATTCTTGTGCCTCAACCTCAGGAGTAGCTGAGACTACAGGCATGCACCACCAAGCCTATTTTTTTTTTTTTTTTTTTTTGAGATGTAGTCTCACTCTGTCGCCCAGGCTGGAGTGCAGTGGCGCAATCTCGGCTAACTGCAACGTCTGCCTCCTGGGTTCAAGCTATTCTTCTGTCTTAGCCTCCCAAGTATTTGGGACTACAGGCACATGTCACCACGCCTGGCTAATTTTTGTATTTTTTAGTAAGAGATGGGGTTTCACCATGTTAGCCAGGCTGGTCTTGACCTCCTGACCTCAGGTGATTCGCTTGCCTCAGCTTCCCAAAGTGCTGGGATTACAGGCATGAGCCACCGCGTCCAGCTACGCCTAATTTTTGTATTTTTAGTAGAGGTGACATTTCACCATGTTGGCTAGGCTGGTCTCCAACTCCTGACCTCAGGTGATCCGCCTGCCTTGGCCTCCCAAAGTGCTAGGATTTACAGGTGTGAGTTACCATGCCCAGCGTAGAGTTTTTGAAAACTTGAAGTGATCTGACCTGAGATCCTGGCAATTCTGCCTCATTATCTCTCTCTTTTTTTGTGTGGGGGGGGGCGGGGGGGGGTGGAGTCTCACTCTGTCACCCAGGCTGGACTGCATTTGTGCAATTTTGGCTCACTGCATCCTCCACCTCCCAGCTTCAAGCAATTCTCATGCCTCAGCCTCCCAAGTAGCTGGTGTTACAGGTGCGCACCACCATGCCCAGCTAATTTTTATATTTTTAGGAGATGGGGTTTCACCATGTTGGCCAGGCTGGTCTGGAATGCCTGACCGCAAGTGATCTGCCCACTTTGGCCTCCCAAAGTGCTGGGATTACAGGTGTGAACCACTGGCCTCATTATCTCTGTCGCCCAGGCTGGAGTGCAGTGGTGCCATCTTGGCCCACTGCAAGCTCTGCCCCCTGGGTTCATGCCATTCTCCTGCCTCAACCTCCCAAGTAGCTGGGACTACAGGCGCCCGCCACCATGCCCGGCTAATTTTTTGTATTTTTAGTAGAGATGGGGTTTCACCATGTTAGCCAGGATGGTCTCGATCTCCTGACCTCGTGATCCACCCGCCTCGGCCTTCCGAAGTGCTGGGATTACAAGCGTGAGCCACTGTGCCCAGCCTGGCCTCATTATCTCTTAGAGCAGGCCTGAGCCAGAGAGTTAGGAAGGTCCTAAAAGAACAATTTATATTTATTATTTCATAATATTCAGCACATTACCCCTTTGAAGGTTAGGAAACTAAGACTCAGAGAAATAACTTACTAATGTCACAGCTAGTAAGTAGCAGAGGTCCTTTTGAGTTCTGCCCTTGAAGGCTGTGGAAGGGAAGATTTGAGGTGGAACTAAGCTAAGTGGGTTACATGTGAGATATTGCTTCTTGGTGGTAGGGAGGGTCCCAGACTAGGCCTTGGGAGGCCTTGTCAGCCTCTATCTCTCCCTGACCCCAGGGGTATCCAGAAGGCTAGCTAGAAGGTCCACAGTAGAACTGAGCCTGGGCCGTGGAAGGTGATGAATGTGGAATTTTTCCAAGTTATTTCTGATGACTTTTTTTTTTTTTTTTGAGATGGAGTCTCACTCTGTCACCAAGGCTGGAGGGCAGTGGCGCGATTTCGGCTCACTACAACCTCCCCTTCCCAGGTTCAAGCGATTCTCCTGCCTCAGCCTCCTGAGTAGCTGGGATTACAGGCGTGCACCACCACGCCCAGATAATTTTTGTATTTTTTACTAGAGCTGGGGTTTCACCATGTTGGTCAGGCTGGTCTTGATCTCCTGACCTTGTGATCTGCCTGCCTTGGCCTCCCAAAGTTCTGGGATTACAGTCATGAGCCACCGTGCCTGGCCATATTTCCGACACCTTTTGGGGACTGACACCACACAGCAGGATGGCTGAGCTCAGGCCACATATAGCCCTCCCGGGCCTATGCATATCAGTGGCCGTATGACTTCTTAAATACAAATGGGAAGTATATTTTATTAAATAGTCTTTTAGAGCCTGGGTCCATGGGACAATGGGGTATACTTGAAGATGTTGACAGTGTAATGTTTGGGGGTTATACTCAGTCTCCCTCTTTAGACAGGGAAACTGAAGTGTGGGCACACTTCTCCAAGCAAGACCCTTTTCAGAGTCTTTCCAGGGCCTTAGAGATACCTGTACTCTGAGGTCCCAACCCTGGGGTTTCCTCTGCGTTTTTCAGATTGACGCGTCATGCCTTACGTGGGAAGGACAACAGTTCCAGGGGAAAGCTGCCATTGTGGAGAAGTTGTCTGTAAGTAGGGATGAAAGCCAGGGTGCAGGTGGCTCCTTTCCCACCTCTTCGGGCTTTGGTTCTCCCACCTCCCACTCTCTCTCTTGCAGAGCCTTCCGTTCCAGAAAATCCAGCACAGCATCACCGCGCAGGACCATCAGCCCACTCCAGATAGCTGCATCATCAGCATGGTTGTGGGCCAGCTTAAGGTAATGGTGTTGTCGCAGTGGTAGGGAGGGCTGGGCAGGCAGAGGAGAGTCTTGTGTCCCTGTTTTCCCTGTGGATGTGGCCGGCTTATCTAGGGACACCCAGACAAAGTGACTGTCTAGAGCTGCGTAGTTCAGTATGCTAGCCATTATCCACATATAGGTGGCAATTTTTAAGTTACATTAATTAAGATTAAAACATACTTCTTCGGCTATACTAGCCATATAGAACATTTTTGTGACTGCAGAAAGTCCTATTGGCAGACACTGGTCTAGAGCCTTTATCTGGAAAAGGGAGAAGTATGGAGCAGGATGGGACTGGGGTGCCAAGCCACTAGGCTCCCACCTGCCCCAAGGTCAAGGTGGACAGGCCAGCTGGGTGTTGAGAGGCAGTCCACTACTGCAGCTCTTGCTACCACTCCTCAGGCTGGCTGCTGGCTCCTCACCTGCTGAGCAAAGCAGATTCCTGGAACTCCCTCCCTCCCTCCCTTCCTTCCTTCCTTCCCTCCTTCCTTCCTTCCCTCCTTCCCTCCCTCCCTCCCTCCCTCCCTCCTTCCCTCCCTCCTTCCTTCCTTCCCTCTTTCTTCTCTTTCTTTCTTTCTTTTTCTTTCTTCTCTCTCTTTCTTTCTTTTTTCTTTTTCTTTTTTTTTTTTTTTTTTAAGACAGAGTCTCGCTCTTGTTGCTCAGGCTGGAGTGCAGTGGCACAATCTCAGCTCACTGCACCTCTACCTCCCGGGTTCAAGTGATTCTCCAGCCTCAGCTTCCTGAGTAGCTGGGATTACAGCCACCTGCCACCATGCCCAGCTAATTTTTTGTATTTTCAGTAGAGACAGGGTTTCACCATGTTGGCCAGGCTAGTCTTCAACTCCTTGACCTCAGGTGATCCACCCGCCTTGGCCTCCCAAACTGCTGGGATTATAGGCATGAGCCACCGCCCAGCCTGGAACTCCTATTTCTCTTTGCATTTTCCTTTCTCCTTCTCAAGACCTGTTATTCTCAGAGACTTCCTGTGGTCCCGCAGACCTGCCAGGAACTCTCCAAGGACCTGCTGTGCTTCAGCCTATTAAAGCCAGATTCTGGGCCAGGCGCAGTGGTTCATGCCTGTAATCCCAGCACTTTGGGAGGCCGAGGCAGGTAGATCACCTGAGGTCAGGAGTTCGGGACCAGCCTGACCAACATGGAGAAACCCTGTCTCTACTAAAAATACAAAATTAGCCAGGTGTGGTGGCACATGCCTGTAATCCCAGCTACTCGGGAGTCTGTGGCAGGAGAATTGCTTGAACTCAGGAGGCGGAGGTTGTGGTGAGCCGAGATTGCACCATTGCACTCTAGCCTGGGCAACGAGAGCGAAACTCTGGCTCTAAATAAATAAATAAATAAATAAAGCAAGCCAGATTCTGTTTCCAAAAACACCCTTCTTCCCAAAAATAGCAGGACAAATTGGCTGCTCCTTGGCCTGGGCTTGTGTCTCACAATAACATGGTCACATGCTCGCTCTCTCTAGCCTAGCTGGGACAGGGCTTCCTGAGTCCAGAGTGGGTGTGAAGGTGGTCCTGTTGGCCTCTGCAGTGGACGCAGAGGCACCTGCTTTCTGGCTTGGACTTTCCTGTGTCAGTTTATCCTGCCTGTCCAAGATGTCTTGCTCAGTGCCTGCGCCTGAAGAGGGACAGAATTCAGGAGGTCCCTGTAGGGAGTTCATTGCTCACTTTCTCAGGCAAAGGTAGTAAACACTGCTCCTTCCCACCTGGCTTCACATTCTTCCTGGTGATTCTGTCCAATTTGGAGCTCCCAAACAACTGATTTGCCTCCTTGATGACGATAATTCCCAGAAAGCAGGTGATGTTAGAGACAGTGCTGGTTAGCTAGGCTCCTGTTTCAACTAGGCCTCATCCTGGTTTTCTGCAGTTTGGCTGCAGGTTTCTTGCCTTTTTTTTCATCTCAAATACTGTTTATTACATGACAGGAAACATCATCAGATGGTGAACCTATGTTTTCAATATTGTTTGCAGGTTTTTTTTTGATACGCTGAGTACTTGGTAAATACTATGGGATTAATTTCAAAATTGTGATCACTTGTGCCTGGAGGTATGTGCTTGGAAGCAGGTACATCCTCTGTCTTTGCTATAGCTAAGGGTGAATTATTGTGCAGTTTAAGCACACATAGCAGTAGGCGTGGCTGATTGTTGACCTCCATGTGCCCAGGGCATTGTTTCATACATTATATCAATTCACATTCACAAGTACCCCTTGGCTATACTGGGATTTGAGTTCAGGACAGTAGGGCCTGATCCTAAAGTCCACATTTTTTTTGCCCTATTCTCCTACCACTGAATTATCTTCCTGTTTCTTGATCCCCTTACTGAATCCTCTTCTCTCTCCTCACAGGCGGATGAAGACCCCATCATGGGGTTCCACCAGATGTTCCTATTAAAGAACATCAACGATGCTTGGGTTTGCACCAATGACATGTTCAGGCTCGCCCTGCACAACTTCGGCTGACCTCCTCTCAACTAGGCACTCACGCTGTTTCCTCCTCCCTCCTCTTCCCAATACTATTCCCACTCCTCCAGATGCTCCAAATATCATGCACAAATGAGCAGGGCCGCGGCGGGAGTGGGCGCAGTGCGCTGCTGCCACCGAGGTGTTGTGCATGATGTTTGGACACTAGACTAGTTGCATCTGATGGGAGAAATTTGTGTTGTACCAGCGCATGCCTTGGAAAGACTTAAGTAATGCAAAAGGTTGTCCTTTTTTTTTTTTTTTTTTTTTTTTAATCTACTGACAAGTTGCTCTAGTAACCCAAAGAAGTGAAGGAGAAAGCAGCTGCCTCACCGCCCAGACATTGATTTGTTCAGATGTTTCAATGCCTCATGATACAATAAAACCACAAAAATTTTCTTAACAGTTTAAATTGTTTTAATTAGTTTACTAGTTGGCTGGGCATCGAAAGCCACCTGGACCCATTGTCTGTCTCATGTCTCACCCTCCCACTTCTGCCCCAACTCTGAATACCTGTTTCAGGGAGAAACTGCTGAAGCAGCACTCCCGGCTAGCCTCTCAGAAGCCCTGTAGGGCAGTTCTCTCCCACTCCGCAGGGCGACTGGTCTTGGGAAAGCAGGCAGGAAGAGCTCAGGTCCGACTTGAAGCTTCTCGCACTGAAGCCTGTGCTGTCAGTTCTGATACCTCCTGTGACTTCTACTCTGGCGAGGTTCAGGGCTCTAGTAGCAGGAGAGATGATCCTGAATCCTGCTGAAGCTGGAGAGGCCTTGGCAAAATGGCCCATCGCATTTAGGCCCTGTGGGCTGAGGTCTCAGCAGTATCAAGGGAGGGGTCCACTGTATCTCCAGAAGGATCAGGATCATATCCAGGGTGCCCCACATACACCAAACCAGGCAGAGGGCAGCTCAGCTCCTGTCCCATCTGCTTTGGATATCATTACCCAAAGGCAGGTAATCCGAAGAGCCAGCCTCCACTGCCCACAGAGCCAGGCCCAGCTGGGTTGGAGTATAGGTCAAGAGCTGTGGAAGGAGGCAGTCTGTGAGGGACTCATAATTTAGGAGTCCTCACCCCTCAGACCGCTGCAGGACATTGCCAGGCCTCTCTCTATTCCCTTCCTCAGAATACAGACTTCATGCTGTCTTCAAATCCCAGGGAGTCTTAGCTATTAGGGCAGTTTCTGCTTCTCCATTTTGGGGACAAACGCCTTGCCCAATACAAATCTAGCCCCCCATCCCACAGACTTCTGGATGGTATAAACCTAGTGGTAACGTAGCAACGATAGGCCAGAACCAAACCCAAGATTTGGGTCAGTGCCCTGTTACGGGTTTTAGGATTGGTAAGGACACCACAGCTAAATCTGACGTGTAAAAGGATACCCTTCCCCCATCCCAGTGCGGGTGGACTGTATCCCCACCTCTTCAGATCCCATAGATTGCCGGGTCACATTGGGCACAGGGCTGGATAGTGTGCTGTTTGAGAGGACAGCATGCTCAGGAGATTTCAGTGGGAATGATCTCTAGACTGATGTGTATTTGGGGAAGTGGGGGTGGGGAAGAGGTAGGTGCCTGCTGCCTCAAACCACCTTGTGTAAAATTTGCAATACAGCTTCTTCCATGTACCTGTGCCTGAACTGTCTGCAATAAAGAAGAATTTGTAAACTGTGGTTTCTTTCTTCTAACCTGAGGGTGCCAGGTGGGACAAGGGGATGCTGGGGGACAGTAGGGAACAATGACTGATCATTGTGGTGGGACCATCTCTGCTCCTGCAATTCCCGAATTTTATGACCTCGAGCGTCGCCTCAGGCCTTGAGTTATTCCCACCCATTCTCCAAAGGAAACCTGAGGCACCTGCCAATTCAGCATATTCTGGGGGTCTGAAGGACCTTAGCATGGGCGGGTGAGTTGATCCCGTCCTGGGACCATCGGAGCCATGCTCTGGGAGTGGGCAGGGACCTGGCGGCTTCTGAGTCGAGTAGGGTTCTGGGTGGCCCAGTGCGTGGACGTTTACCTCATCCCTGTGGAACTTCCCTGACCTCGCGGGCACAGGGGCGGGGCCGCCGAAGGGGACGGGCTGCGGGAGGGGTTTAGGCTTCCGCCCCCAGCCCGGAACCTTTCTTCTCCGTCCGTGGCAGGTTCCGGGAGCCTCGGCTAGTGGGGGCCGGAAGTGGAGGCGGTTGGTGGGGTTGGCGGGGCTCGGGGACGCTGCGCGGGCGGTGGTTTGCGAACTGCGGGTGGACTGAGTGTAGTGACCGGCGTCCTGCTGTCTCGCCCCGTCGCGGGTGGGCGAGGGTGGGTGGTGCGCGGCGGCGGCGGAACGAACGCGGTGCGGGCGGGGCGCCCGCCGCTGGGCTCATGGCCTCCTGCGCGAGCATCGATATCGAGGACGCCACGCAGCACCTGCGGGACATCCTCAAGCTGGACCGACCCGCGGGCGGTGAGCGGGGGTTGCGGGGGTGGGCCCCAGGCGAGCTGACAAAAGGGCGGCGCGCGTCTGAACCGCCCTTGGGGCCCGCAGCTCCCTTAGGACCAGCTCTGGATCCTCCTGGCGGGTAAGGGTGGACGGGGATTGACTGTGTCCCTCGTTTCCTGGCCCCGAGGTCTCTAGTGTTCCTGGGACTGGCCTAGCTTCTCTTCCCTTTCGCCATGGTTCAGAGGCCTGGTCTGGGCTCCGTATATGGAATTCTGGGCCTAGGCTTAAGCGCGATGCTGAAGAGCCGCCGGTCCCCGCCATAACTTGCCCTTCTCTCTGGAATAAAGACTCCAGGCCTCCCGTTCTGAAACTGATTTCCAGGAGGAAGGTGTCCAGCCTCAATTCCGTGTTCTTTCTGGGATGAAGGCAAACCACAGACCGCACCACCCTGACTGAATTAGGCTACAAATATCTCCAAGCCCTAATTTGTTCCCATTCATTCATATTTCTCTTTGGCTCTTAATGATACCTCAGAACTAATCTTGCCCCCAAAGATTCCCCAAGACACAGCTAACAGGGTTGTAATATACTGTTGTCATTGAAAGAGAGGAGTGTCTCGATACTGTGATGGGCATGGGAAGGGTGGAGGCTGATGAGTGCAGAGTGCAGGTCTGAGAGGGGAGAGTGGGCTAGGTCTGGTAATGTGAACAGGGTCTTGGGTGTCAGGAAAGGCACCCAAGGCATGTATGTAGAAGCCACCTATTAGGAAAAGGAAATAGCACGTGTGGAGGCACTAGTTTACTGACAGGTTTAGGGACCTCTGAAGTGGCCGGTGATGATGGTGTGGGTGTACAGTGGAGGACTGATGTTTCCTCAGATCTTGTTCTTACACCTGCTGGGAGGCCCAGACTGGCTGCTTCTGGAAGCAGGCACTGGTGCTCACTAGGGGTGGATTCAGCTAACCCCTACTTTCAGAAAATCCATCTGCTGCCTGAGACCACTGGGTCCTTTGTGCCAGGCCTGGAGTGTGTGCCCTCTTCACTCATGAGTTGGGCGTGGACCTCTTCTGCTGCTCAGCTGCTTTGCAGACTAGACTCTGCAGATATTTGGTAGAGCCTGGCATGGCCAACCATGTACAGCCTGGGCCTGCTTTTTGGTTGTCCTCATGGTACCCTTCATGGAAGGAAGAGTGGTCAGCTTGTCACTGAACAGCTAAAGTGGCTCTGATCCGAATGAAGTGGCCTGGAGGCTTTCCTTATAACTCCTTTGTTTATTGATTGGCACTTGACTCCCTTGTTTGCCAAGCAGCTCTTTCTTGTCTCCTCTCACTGAAGGACCAGGTCAGAACTCAGACTGTTGAGGGCTGGGCGCGGTGTCTCCCGCCTATAATCCCAGCACTTTGGGAGGCCGAGGTGGGTAGATTGCTTGAGGCCAGAAGTTCGAGACCAGCCTGGCCAACATGGTTTCCCAACATGGTGAAACCTCGTCTCTACTAAAAATACAAAAATTGGCCGGGCACAGTGGCTCACGCCTGTAATCTCAGCACTTTGGGAGGCCGAGGCGGGCGGATCACAAGGTCATGAGATCGAGACCATCCTGGCTAACTCGGTGAAACCCTGTCTCTACTAAACATACAAAAAATTAGCTGGGCATGGTGGCGGGCACCTGTAGTCCCAGCTGCTCGGGAGGCTGAGGCAGAAGAATGGTGTGAACCTGGGAGGCGGAGCTTGCAGTGAGCCAAGATCGCGCCACTGCATTCCAGCCTGGGCAACAAAGCAAGACTCCAAAGAAAAAAAAAAGCTGGGTATGGTGGCTCACGCCTGTAATCCCAGCACTTTGGGAGGCCGAGGCGCGTGGATCACAAGGTCAGGAGTTCGAGACCAGCCTGGTCAAGATGGTGAAACCCCATCTCTACTAAAAATTAAAAAAAAGTAGCCGGGCATGGTGGCACGTGCCTGTAGTCCCAGCTACTTGGGAGGCTGAGGCAGGAGAATCCCTTGAACCTGGGAGGCGGAGGTTGCTGTGAGCTGAGATCATGCCACTGAACTCTAGCCTGGGCAACAGAGCGAGACTCCATCTAAAAAAAAAAAAATTAGCTGAGCTGTAATCCCAGCTACTTGGGAGGCTGGTGCAGGAGAACTGCTTGAACCCAGAGGGTGGAGGTTGCAGTGAGCCAGAATCGCGCCAAAAGAACTGAAAGACTGTTGTGACTGGAAACTTG
Source organism: Theropithecus gelada (assembly GCF_003255815.1). Taxonomy (NCBI): domain Eukaryota; kingdom Metazoa; phylum Chordata; class Mammalia; order Primates; family Cercopithecidae; genus Theropithecus; species Theropithecus gelada. The sequence continues at coordinate 25,687,456 of NC_037688.1, forward strand.
CTATGTTCCTGAATGTGGAGCCCTAGGCTCCTTGCCATTTGGGGATTTTGGAAATGAGCCTATGAGAGTGTTTGAAACCCAGCCAGTTGCAAAGAACTGAAATGCTGTCTTTCGTTACTCCACACTCTGTCCCATAGTTTCTCTCCTTTTGGTCCAGCTCCTTTATGTCCCTGCATTCTGTGTTTACTTGCCCAAGATAGCTTCTTCTGAGCCATTTCTGTGTGGGGCAGCCCCTTCCACATCTTACCAGTGCCCTTCCATGCCTTAGGAGCCCATCTTCTCTCCAGATCTTGACACTACATTGGTTTAGGCCATGATCTCTCTCACCCAGATTCTCAACCATTCTGCCTGCTATCTTAATCATCCCACTGGCCAGAACTGACCGCGTCACCTTCCCCTTTGAAACTCTTTATGGTTCTCATGGCCCACAGGGAAGAGTCTAAGTGCCACAGCATCATACCTGATGCCTCTGCAGCTTTGTTTTCCCTCCATCCTTCCTGTGTTTGTGTGTTCTGGCCACACTAACTGCTGTATAAGGTCTTTCCTGACCATTCCTATGCCCTCACTCAGAGTCCACAGAGTTCTGTAGTAACCCAGGCCTGAGTATTAACTGGCCTCAAAGGGTCCTTGATGGCTTGTACCCCTCCCCCAGGCAGAAGAGCCTCATGCTCATCCTTGGTCCTGCATACATCAGCGTTTATGGAACGAGAGATGAACACAGGGCCCTCCTCCTCATGGACATGCTTTGCTCAGTTGAGTGTTCCTAGAACACCTCATAGTTCTTGAAGGAAATTCTGCAAGGGGAGAAGCTTGTGGGCAGGTTGAGCAACCTGATCAGAGTGACCCTCTCTGTCCCCAGGCCCCAGTGCAGAGAGCCCACGGCCATCCAGTGCCTACAATGGGGACCTCAATGGGCTTCTGGTCCCAGACCCGCTCTGCTCAGGTGATGGTACCTCAACAAACAAGACTGGTCTTCGGACCATGCCACCCATTAACCTGCAAGAGAAGCAGGTCATGTGAGTACCTAGGAGACGACAATGGTGGTGATGGTGTGTTTGGGGTGTCTTCCTAGCTGAAGCCATGAGATGGGGAGTGAGCAGGGCCAGCAGCCTCTGCTGCTTCCTCTCTAGATGACCTGGGGTGGAGCTTGAGCTTGCACTAGGATGAGAGGCAAGGACAAGCTCAAGGGTTTGGCCTGGATACCTGGTTTAAAATGAAAGTAGACTCATTCCCAAGGAAGGAGGTGAGCAAGCGGAGCTGTGGGTCTGGGGCCAGTGTACCAGGCAAAGCTGACATTGGACTAGATACCTTTACCAGGCTGGCTATGTCCTCGCTTCCTCCCGTCCCTGCCCATTGAGCCTTTGGGTGAACAAGAGACAAAGTTTTTGCACTCTTCCCCACAGCTGTCTCTCAGGAGATGATAGCTCCACCTGCATTGGGATTTTGGCCAAGGAGGTGGAGATTGTGGCCAGCAGTGACTCTAGCATTTCAAGCAAGGCCCGGGGAAGCAACAAGGTAGGTACTAGGATGCTGTGGCAAATATAATGTATAGGGGCACACCCAGCCTTTCCGGTCTCCCTCATGCTGCCAGTTCCTGTGGGGCCACCTTGACACTTTCCCAGTTTCAGGAAGCCAGGGCTGGGTGCCAAGCCTCTGTGGGAGTCTGGCTCCAGGAGGTAACAGTGGGTAGCTGGACTTGCATCTGTGTCCTCTCCCATCCCCAGGGATGTTGGGGGCCACCTAGGCTCTAGGGAAGTTCCGTGACTTTTCTCACCCTGGGTTCTCAGGTGAAAATTCAGCCTGTCGCCAAGTATGACTGGGAGCAGAAGTACTACTATGGCAACCTGATTGCTGTGTCTAACTCCTTCTTGGCCTATGCCATTCGGGGTGAGTAAAGACAGTGGGGAGGAAGGAATGTTATGCTGGATGTCCAACAGAGCCAGTTCCAACATCAGGCCACTCAGGCCTTAGGGGTACAATGGAAGGTTTGTCCATGCTGCCTCTTGGGGAGCTGGGTGGGAAAACCAAGCTTGCGGCTATGGTGGTGGCAGGGAGACAGACAGGGGCAGTGCTTCTCTGCTGCTGCCTGAGCCTGGACATGTACTCATGGTCCACTGCTCTCCTGATTCCAGCTGCCAACAATGGCTCCGCCATGGTGCGGGTGATCAGTGTCAGCACTTCGGAGCGGACCTTGCTCAAGGGCTTCACAGGCAGTGTGGCTGATCTGGCTTTTGCACACCTCAACTCTCCACAGCTGGCCTGCCTGGATGAGGCAGGCAACCTGTTCGTGTGGCGCTTGGCTCTGGTTAATGGCAAAATTCAGTATCCATTCCTTCCCGTGGGTGGTGGGACTGAAGAAGGGTGGGCGGAGCTGGGGTGTTACGCCTCTTCATTCACCTATCTAGCCCTTAACACCCTGCTCAGAGAAGAGATCTTGGTCCATATCCGGCAGCCAGAGGGCACGCCACTGAACCACTTTCGCAGGATCATCTGGTGCCCCTTCATCCCTGAGGAGAGCGAGGACTGCTGTGAGGAGAGCAGCCCGACGGTGGCCCTGCTGCATGAAGACCGGGTGAGGGGGCTGGCATGGCGAGGAGGCGCCAGAGAAGCCATAGTGTGGGGATGGGCTGCACACTCACCTCTCTGTGCCTTCCAGGCTGAGGTGTGGGACCTGGACATGCTCCGCTCCAGCCACAGCACTTGGCCTGTGGATGTCAGCCAGATCAAGCAGGGCTTCATTGTGGTAAAAGGTCATAGCACGGTAAGCCTGTGACTCCCTGCCTCCCCTGCCCTCCCCTTCCTCATATCCGTCCTCTGTTCCCTGTATCCACAGCTGTCCGGGCAGCTTTACTAGCATTCTGTCCATGGGGACTCTGAGCTCAAAGTGGCCCTTGCCTGTGCAGTTTTCTCCTTACCTCACAGCACCCTGCAGGTCTGGCCTTCTCTAGGGACCCTGTTCATTCAGTCAGTCACACAAGCATGCCAGTCCCACCATGAGTCAGTTCAGCTCATTACCATCCTCATTTGGGAGGTACTTGTTCTCACCTCTAGTCAGCAAAGCTTTTTGGGTTCTTTCTAGTGCCTCAGTGAAGGAGCCCTCTCCCCTGATGGGACTGTGCTGGCTACTGCGAGCCATGATGGCTATGTCAAGTTCTGGCAGATCTACATTGAGGGGCAAGATGAGCCAAGGTAAGGCAGGGCCTCAGGGACCAGGATCCTCCCGAGGTAGCCGACCGGACTGCTCACTCAGGCCCCTCATCTGCCTACCTGCAGGTGTCTGCACGAGTGGAAGCCTCATGATGGGCGGCCCCTCTCCTGCCTCCTGTTCTGTGACAACCATAAGAAACAAGACCCTGAGTGAGTGAGTGGGCAGCCTAGTGGGTGGTGGGCTGGACCATGGCTCCCAGCAGGCGGCCCAGCCAGCCAGTCAGTGCCTTGTTGCCTTGCAGTGTCCCTTTCTGGAGGTTCCTTATTACTGGTGCTGACCAGAACCGAGAGCTAAAGATGTGGTGTACGGTGTCCTGGACCTGCCTGCAGACTATTCGGTAAGGAGTAGTTGGAAGGCTGGGGGACTGGGCAGGGGCAGCAGGGTTGGGAATGTGGCTTCCTTCAGTTCTCAGCCTCATTCATTCTGCTTTGTGGCTCTCTAGCTTCTCCCCAGATATCTTCAGCTCAGTGAGTGTGCCCCCTAGCCTCAAGGTTTGCTTGGACCTCTCAGCAGAATACCTGATTCTCAGTGATGTGCAACGGAAGGTAGGCTGCCATGGGGTACCCTGGGCAGAGCTGGGATTATAGAGGAAGGCCGGGGGGCAGGTGGCGCATTGCAGCCCTTAGCCTCTGAGCTCAGCTAGGAACGTTCTGCCTGTGCAGGTCCTCTATGTGATGGAGCTGCTGCAGAACCAGGAGGAGGGCCATGCCTGCTTCAGCTCCATCTCGGAGTTCCTGCTCACCCACCCTGTGCTGAGCTTCGGTATCCAGGTTGTGAGTCGCTGCCGGCTACGGCACACTGAGGTGCTGCCTGCCGAAGAGGAAAATGACAGCCTGGGTGCTGGTGAGCTGCCCCAGGGTCAGAGCTATGTGTCCATATATCTAGGGGGTGTGGAGGCACAGAGAGGGCCAGGGGCTTCATCATCCACACTATCCTTTCAGATGGTACCCATGGAGCTGGTGCCATGGAGTCTGCAGCTGGTGTGCTCATCAAGCTCTTTTGTGTGCATACTAAGTGAGTGTCTGGGGAGGCCCATCAGTGTCCTGTCTGTGTTTGTCTCCACTCTACTGATCCTTGCCCTTGGAGCACTTTATTCTCCCCCTTATTTTCCTGCAGGGCACTGCAAGATGTGCAGATCCGTTTCCAGCCACAGCTGAACCCTGATGTGGTGGCCCCACTCCCCACCCACACTGCCCACGAGGACTTTAGTGAGTAGGGCGTGAGAGGGAGGTAGGGTAAGTTGGACTGACCAGGGTCTGAGATCTGACTCAAGTGGCAACTTGCCCTGCAGCATTTGGAGAGTCTCAACCCGAACTGGGCTCCGAGGGCCTGGGGTCAGCCGCTCACGGCTCCCAGCCTGACCTCCGACGAATCGTGGAGCTGCCTGCACCTGCCAACTTCCTCAGTCTGAGCAGTGAGACCAAGCCCAAGTTGATGACACCTGACGCCTTCATGACACCTAGCGCCTCCTTGCAGCAGGTACTCTCCCAAGGTAGGGGGACCTGGGAATGCCTCAGCCATAGGCCACAGGTCTTATTCCCTGCATCTCCCCAGATCACTGCCTCTCCCAGCAGCAGCAGCAGTGGTAGCAGCAGCAGCAGCAGCAGCAGCAGCTCCCTTACAGCTGTGTCTGCCATGAGCAGCACCTCAGCTGTGGACCCCTCCTTGACCAGGTGAGGCAAGGGTGAGAGATGGAGGATGGCAGGGGCTGGTACCAGATGATGCCAAGCTCTGGCTGCTGACACCTCAAGCTTCTCCCACCAGGCCACCTGAGGAGCTGACTTTGAGCCCCAAGCTGCAGCTGGATGGCAGCCTGACAATGAGCAGCAGCGGCAGCCTGCAGGCAAGCCCACGCGGCCTCCTGCCCGGCCTGCTCCCAGCCCCAGCCGACAAACTGACTCCTAAGGGGCCGGGCCAGGTGTGTGAATGGGTGTGTGTGTGAAGTGTGGGGAGCAGGTGGGCGGCAGCAGGGAAGGTAGGTGGTGGGTTCCTCCCGACCCCCCTGCTGCTGATCCTGCTCTACCCAACATGGTCCATGTTTCCCTGAGGTCATTTCACCCTCCTGTGTTTCTTGGTGGGTGTCTTCTCAGCCTCCCTGTCCCCACCTCCTCTTCTGGGCTGTGGCCTCGTTTTTGACCTGTATCCCCACTTGACCTTTTGACTCTGCTGCCCCGTCTCTCATTACTACTAATACTAATGCTTCGTGTCTGTGCCCCCATCCCTGCCTCACCTCCTGTCACTTAAGCCTCCATCTTTGGCCCACCTCAGGTGCCTACTGCCGCCTCTGCACTGTCCCTGGAGCTGCAGGAAGTGGAGCCCCTGGGGCTACCCCAAGCCTCCCCTAGCCGCACCCGTTCCCCTGATGTCATCTCCTCAGCTTCCACTGCCCTGTCCCAGGACATCCCTGAGATTGCATCTGAGGCCCTGCCCCGTGGTTTTGGCTCCTCTGCACCAGAGGGCCTTGAGCCAGACAGTATGGCTTCAGCCGCCTCAGCACTGCACCTACTGTCCCCACGGCCCCGGCCAGGGCCCGAGCTCGGCCCCCAGCTTGGCCTTGATGGAGGCCCTGGGGACGGAGATCGGCATAGTACCCCCTCCCTCCTGGAGGCAGCCTTGACCCAGGAGGCCTCGACTCCTGACAGTCAGGTTTGGCCCACAGCACCTGACATTACTCGTGAGACCTGCAGCACCCTGGCAGAAAGGTGAGGAGCTTGGGAGGGGAAAAGTGTGTTAGCAGGAGGGACTTCAGATAGATTCATCCTCTGCTGAGTTGGCCTGTCCTTCCAGCCCCAGGAATGGCCTTCAGGAAAAGCACAAGAGCCTGGCCTTCCACCGACCACCATATCACCTGCTGCAGCAACGTGACAGTCAGGATGCCAGTGCTGAGCAAAGGTGGGTGCCACTCTACACCATTGTCCTCATGGGGGGATGGGCAGCAAGTGGGCAGAGGCTTACTCCTCCTTCCCCTTCCCACAGTGACCATGATGATGAGGTGGCCAGCCTTGCCTCTGCTTCAGGAGGCTTTGGCACCAAAGTTCCTGCTCCACGGCTGCCTGCCAAGGACTGGAAGACCAAGGGATCCCCTCGAACCTCACCCAAGCTCAAAAGGAAAAGCAAGAAGGATGATGGGTAGGGAGGAATCCTAGGGAGGGAGAGGGTGGTCTCCAGGCTGCCTGACGTAGCCTGAGGTGCTTCTCACCTATGGCAGGGATGCAGCCATGGGATCCCGGCTCACAGAGCACCAGGTAAGTGAACGAGCCCACTTTGTACTTGTGGAACTTCACCCTGCCGGGGTGGAGAAGGGCTCTGGGCCATTACCTGGTCTGGTGTGTGGGGATGGGTGGGGCAGGCATCGTGTGACTGTCAGTGCTATTGACAGGTGCCAGAGCCCCCTGAGGACTGGCCAGCCCTAATTTGGCAACAGCAGAGAGAGCTGGCAGAGCTGCGGCACAGCCAAGAAGAGCTGCTGCAGCGTCTGTGTACCCAACTCGAAGGCCTGCAGAGCACAGTTACAGGCCACGTAGAACGTGCCCTTGAGACCCGGCACGAGCAGGAGCGTATCCTTGAGACTGGTAGCACAACATGGCATAGGGATGGGGGCAGCATTCTTGGCCTGGGAAGGAGTACACGACCTGCTCCAGGCCTGTTCCTTAGCTACGGCGCAGAGCGGCGGCTGGAGCGAGCACTGGCTGAGGGGCAGCAGCGGGGAGGGCAGCTGCAGGAGCAGCTGACACAACAGTTGTCCCAAGCACTGTCTTCAGCTGTAGCTGGGCGGCTAGAGCGCAGCATACGGGATGAGATCAAGAAGACAGTCCCTCCATGTGAGTTTCGCATGCAGATTCCTTTTGGGTGGTTCAGGTGGAAGTGGGGGTACTTGTCAAGCTTCTTCTCATGGCTCCACCTCCCCCTCTTCCCCTCTGCCAGGTGTCTCAAGGAGTCTGGAGCCTATGGCAGGCCAACTGAGCAACTCAGTGGCTACCAAGCTCACAGCTGTGGAGGGCAGCATGAAAGAGAACATCTCCAAGCTGCTCAAGTCCAAGGTGCTATAGGGCCCAAGATGTGGGTGGAGGTGGTGGTTCCTGGGCCTAGTCAGGCCAGGTTGGGCTCAGGTTTTCAGGGTTTTTTTTTTTTGAGATGGAGTCTCACTCTGCCTCCCAGGCTGGAGTGCAATGGTGCAATCTCAGCTCCCTGCAACCTCTGCCTTCCGGGTTCAAGTGATTCTCCTGCCTCAGCCTGCCAAGTAGCTGGGGCTACAGGCGTGCGCCACCACACCCAGCTAATTTTTGTATTTTTAGTGGAGACAGGATTTCACCATGTTGGCCGGGGTGGTCTCGATCTCCTGATCTCATGATCTGCCCGCCTCGGCCTCCCAAAGTGCTAGGATTACAGGTGTGAGCCACTGCGCCCAGCAGGCTCAGGTTTTCAACTTGGCCCCCTCTTCTAACCCCAGAACTTGACTGATGCCATCGCCCGAGCAGCTGCAGACACATTACAGGGGCCGATGCAGGCAGCCTACCGGGAAGCCTTCCAGAGTGTGGTGCTGCCGGCCTTTGAGAAGAGCTGCCAGGCCATGTTCCAGCAAATCAATGATAGCTTCCGACTGGGGACACAGGAATGTGAGTGGGGTCATATGGCCCAAGGTGGGAGGGGTTATCCTCTTTCCTTCTGTTCCTCTTATAGTCCCTGTGGTCACCCCTCAGACTTGCAGCAGCTAGAAAGCCACATGAAGAGCCGGAAGGCACGGGAACAGGAGGCCAGGGAGCCTGTGCTGGCCCAGCTGCGGGGCCTGGTCAGCACACTGCAGAGTGCCACTGAGCAGATGGCAGCCACCGTGGCCAGCAGTGTTCGGGCTGAGGTGCAGCACCAGCTGCATGTGGCTGTGGGCAGGTGTGTGGGCAGAGTACTGGGCAAGGTGGTGGGCTTGAGGAAGGCCAGACTGGGCTCCTTGTCCACTTCACCTCACTCACTTCCCTTTGCAGCCTTCAGGAGTCCATTTTAGCACAGGTACAGCGCATCGTTAAGGGTGAGGTGAGTGTGGCGCTCAAGGAGCAGCAGGCCGCCGTCACCTCCAGCATCATGCAGGCCATGCGCTCAGCTGCTGGCACACCTGTCCCCTCTGCCCACCTTGACTGCCAGGCCCAGCAAGCCCATATCCTGCAGCTGCTGCAGCAGGGCCACCTCAATCAGGCCTTCCAGCAGGTATGATAGGCGTTAGGCCCTGGTAAGGGTCACGTGTCTCTTGACAAGGCCCACACACCATACATTCCACCCACCAGCTTTGCACCTTCTGGCCCCAGCAGACTGTTCTTGGTTCCCTTTGGCCTCCAGGCCATTGTCCCTGCTGCTTCCTCTTCCTGGACCCCCTTCTTCCCACCTAGCCCACCTTGCTTTACAACTACCCTTCTCAGGAACCATTTCCCAATCCCCTAGGGTAACTATACAACCCTGCGGGGCTCTCTCTGAGTCCCTCTGGAGCCCTCACTAGCGCACCCCGTTGTCTTCCTCCCTCAGGCCACACAGTTCAGATAAACAGACATTCCATCCTGATATTTGCTATAAACACTGCTCTTTTTTTCTCCTCCAGGCACTGACAGCTGCTGACCTGAACCTGGTGCTGTATGTGTGTGAAACTGTAGACCCAGCCCAGGTTTTTGGGCAGCCACCCTGCCCACTCTCTCAGCCTGTGCTCCTTTCCCTCATCCAGCAGCTGGCATCTGACCTTGGCACTCGAACTGACCTCAAGCTCAGGTAAGTGGGGGCAGCCAGGAATGGGGAGATGAGCTGGGGAGTGGGGGAGTGGGAGCGAGCAGTTTGAAGCTACACCCACTTCTGCCTGAATCCTCTCCCTAATTTTCTCCACCAATCCTCTCTGCCCTCACCCAGAGGGTTCCCTCTGGGCTTCAGTGCCACCAGGGGGCGCTCCCATCTGCTGGTGCCCACCTGTAGCCTGTCCTTTCCCCCATCCCCAGCTACCTGGAAGAGGCCGTGATGCATCTGGACCACAGTGACCCCATCACTCGGGACCACATGGGCTCCGTTATGGCCCAGGTGCGCCAAAAGCTTTTTCAGTTCCTGCAGGCTGAGCCACACAACTCACTTGGCAAAGCGGCCCGGCGTCTCAGCCTCATGCTGCATGGTCTTGTGACCCCCAGCCTCCCTTAGCTGCTAAGCCTGCCTTGCCCAGGGGTGGGATGGCACTGAAGGCCATCACACAGGCCTAGGCCGAGGCAGGGTCACGGCTGGCCTTTACCTGCTCAGGCCCCCATCTCTGGGGTGTTTGGGGGTCAGGGAGCAGGGAGCACTGGCCGTGGTCTACAGGGTGTGGTAGTCAGAAGGTTTAGGCTGGGCCCAGGGCAGGTATTGTGCCTGCTTGGGTTCTGCCATACCTGGAGCATGACCCTGAGATCGTGACACCACTTGAGTGGAATTTTCCATGTTCCTTTTTACCTCTAATTTGGATCTTTTTGTTTTTGAAAAATATTGAGAAATTCAATTAAATGCTTTTGGAATAAAATGGAGTGTGTGTGTGCTTTTGGTTTGTCTTTGGTGTGACTCTCATAACTGCCCTCTGTTCCTTCCCTGCCCCTCTCTTCCCTGTGGAGCTCTGTCTGTCTAGGCCAACCCAGCCAAGGGGCGGGGTTACCCACTCATCTGCTCCAACTGCCTTCCCAGATCTCCCTTCTCCCTCCTTTTATGGGGTGAGGGTCCAGGGCCCTGCTCAGCACCAGCCTGTGCTTCTGGGAATTTCTGCTCTCTGAGGTCCCTTCTCGCTCCTTTTCCCATTTGGGTGTTGGAGGCGGAGCCGCCGGCTGGGTTCGGAGCCCCACCCCCGGCTTCCATCCAATCACCGTCCCTCCCTCCGGGGGCTGGGCGGACGGGCTGCACTCCAAGCTGCTAGCTCCCGCACTAGGCTCTCAGCCAGGGACGATGCGCCGCTGCCACTGCCGCTGCTGCCGCCGCCGCCGCTGCTGCTGGCAACCACCCCGTGCCCTGAGGCCGTTGCTGTTGCTGCCCCTCGGTGAGTGCGGGCGTCCGGGGCCCGGGCCACACCCCCTTCTCGCCCAGCCAGGCCAGACTGGGCATAGGGTGTGTGGGAACACTGGGCACCAGGGTGGAGAAGAGTTGCAAGGGCTCCAGGAAGGTGTGCTGGTGACTTCAGGACAGAAAGTGAGAGGCACAAATAGCCCTAGTTATGGGAGAAGGACTCCAAAATTTGCATCCCCTCTTATGATAAAGGGAGACATGCCAATGGCAGGACTTATAGATCGGTCATAGGATCCCTAAGTCCTCTCTGAGGGTCTGGCCTGGATCCCAATACCTCTGCATCCTGCCCTGTCTCTCCAAAAATACCTATCTTTAGAGAGAGTTTGGAGGGCCAAGCAAAGCTTGTCTAAACCGCAGAGAGATGCACCTGTTTCTAGTCCCGGGCCTCTGGACCACCCTCCCCTCCACCCTATCCTGATTCCTTCACGTGAACCCTCCTCATCCCACCTGGGGCCCCAGAAGCTCAGAGGAAGAGCTGATTTGGGGGACACAACATCCCCTCCCCCTGTGCAAATCCCAGTCTGGGTCTTACCTTGAAGGGGGCCTGGGTAGGTAATCCCGATTTGCCCTTTAGTTCCCTAGGGCACCCTTTTTCCGCTGAGTCACATCCCCAGAGTGCTCCCAAGTAAACAAGCCCCTGGGGGCTGGGGGAAGGGCCTGGCTCATCCTATCTACCATTCCCCCACCCCCACCCCACTTCTAGTCCTTGTACCTCGCCTGGCAGCAGCTGCAGCGGGCCCAAACCGCTGTGACACCATATACCAGGGCTTCGCCGAGTGTCTCATCCGCTTGGGGGACGGCATGGGCCGCGGAGGCGAGCTGGAGACCATCTGCAGGTACCAGCGGTTGCGAGGCAGTGGCCCAACCTGTGCCACCATTGGGGACTGAACCTTTTATTTCCCAAACCAAAATCTCCTTGCCTCACCTAATCCCCCTAATCCCACTCCCTTAACAGATCTTGGAATGACTTCCATGCCTGTGCCTCTCGGGTCCTGTTGGGCTGTCCGGAGGAGGCAGCTGCAGTGTGGGAATCACTACAGCAAGAAGCTCGCCGGGCCCCCCATCCGAATAACTTGCACACTCTGTGCAGCGCCCCGGTGCATGTTCGGGAGCGCGGTACAGGCTCCGAAACCAACCAGGAGACACTGCCAGCTGCAGCACTTGCACTCCCCATGGCCCCTGCGCCCCCACTGCTGGCGGCTGCTCTGGCTCTGACCTACCTCCTGGGGCCTCTGGCCTAGCCTATCAGGTCAGGTGGCAGTGCCTGTGCCTCCAGCCCTGCCCTGGCGGTGGTTGTCCAGGCTCTGCAGAGCGCAGCAGGGCTTTTCATTAAAGGTATTTATATTTGTACTAAGCTCCTTCCTTTCTCCTGGCTGCGGCCTTGCTTGGCTGGGGCCAGGGACTCCCAGAAACTGATCCTTTGCTTGGATGGAATGGGCGGGGCTGAGGGCCACCACAGGGGACTCAATCTTCCTCCTTACAAACACTGGTTTCCCAGTGGCAGCGCAAAGCTTTCCATTTCGTGCAGGTCCCAAGAGCTCCTCCAGTGGAGACCAGAGATCTGCCGGAATGCACAGTCTTCCTCTACTTTCCTATGCTGGCTTGGGGTCAGGAGGGCGGGGTCTCAGCCCTGCACTCCTAGCACTGCCTACCCCTTCTATCCCGGCCCCTGGGGGCCAGGTGAGCTGGTGAAGTGCCCTTGATCTCAGCTCCACCCCCTCCCCAGCCTCTGGGCTCCTGACCATTTCACCTCCTCCTCTCTCTGCCTGTCACCTCAGCCTTCAAGGCACAGCACAGACTGTGTGCTCAGTCCCTTCCTCTGGCTTTCTGGTCTGTCTGAAGGAGGCCTGTTCTAGAAGGTGGGGAGCCTCTGTTGAAGTCCACATTCAAGCCCCTGATATGACCTGAAGTGGCAAAAACTGGGGTTACTGTAAGGGTTCCTCTGGCCTCTGCTCTCCACAACCTTGTTCTTTGAGAAAAGGTAGGCGGTGTGTTGTCAAAACAACTGCAGAAGGCTTTCTGGAAGCCGTGGAATGACAGCATGTGGTGTGCGAGGAGCCCCTCTTCATACCGGTGGAAAGGAAGAGCAAAATCAGCTAGGCAGAATCTGAGGAAGGAGGAAGCCTTCTGGGGGTGGGACCTTCTGATCAGCCTTCTCCCACCACTGTCAGGATCCTATTCCAAGCCATCACCCCACGGTTTATAGAGGCACTGCCATAGTCTCCTCATTGACTTATATTATCGCTCCCTCCACTTTATTTTTATTTATTTATTTTTTTTGAGATGGAGTCTTGCTCTTGTCACCCAGGCTGGAATGCAGTGGCGCAATCTTGGCTCACTGCAACCTCCACCTCCTGGGTTCAAGCAATTCTCCTGCCTCAGCCTCCCTAGTAGCTGGGATTACAGGTGCCCGCCACCATGCCCAACTAATTTTGTATTTTTAGTAGAGGTGGGTTTCACCATGTTGGCCAGGCTGGTCTCGAACTCCTGACCTCAGGTGATCTGACCCCCTTGGCCTCCCAAAGTGCTGGGATTGCAGGCATGAGCCACCATGTTCGGCCTTATTCTTTACTTTCTAAATTGAAAAACTCAGCCGGGTGCAGTGGCTCACTCTTGTAGTATCACCTCCTCTAGGAACTATTCCCTAACCCTGACTACAAGCTGAATCAGAAGGCTCCTCTAGGTCCACACAGCTCCTGGATTCCCTTCTGCCTCAGTACTGATAGCACTAGCTTGTTATTGTCTAGGTACAGGTCAGAATTCCCCACTGTGGATTCCCCAAGGGGAGGAAGTCCTTTTTGTCAGAATCCTCGTTGTGTCTCTAGCATCCATCCTAGGGCTGGATATAAAGGGTGCACTTGTGGGAGGGTGTGGAATGAAAGATAGAGCTCTTAAGTCCAGCATGGGTAGTGCTACAGTCAGCAAGAGCTTGGACTGAGAATGACCCCACTGTGGAGGTGTGTCATTTTAGGGTGGCACCTTTACCCTGGGCATACTGCTAGGAAGGATGGTGCTGGGGCTGTATATCCCAGAAGTCTTCCAGAGCTGGGCTTGGATGACCAGGAGCAGGGGCCTGGCTGTTCTGGCCAGCCATCAGGGAGATTACCATCCTCCTACTGTGACCTACTTTTCCCCTGGTTTTTGCTCTCTAAGTCCCTACTCTTCCATGGAATAGAGTGGGGCTTGGGGAGGGGGGAAAGAATCTGCTCTCTGGCCAGGGGCTTAAGGGCTTTGTGTGTTTTATCCTAGAGCTGGAGGAGAGGGGTGGGCTGATAGCCAAGCTGGCTGGGCCCTGGGCACAGCTGCCCAGGCCAGAGCATCATGGTGATGGTGTTTCGCACATTTGTTTATTTATTTATTTATTTATTTATTTTGAGATGGAGTCTCGCTGTGTCGCCCGGGCTGGAGTGCAGTGGCCGGATCTCAGCTCACTGCAAGCTCTGCCTCCTGGGTTTTTACGCCATTCTCCTGCCTCAGCCTCCCGAGTAGCTGGGACTACAGGCGCCCGCCACCTCGCCCAGCTAGTTTTTTTGTATTTTTAGTAGAGACGGGGTTTCACCGTGTTAGCCAGGATGGTCTCGATCTCCTGACCTCGTGATCCGCCCGTCTCGGCCTCCCAAAGTGCTGGGATTACAGGCTTGAGCCACTGCGCCCGGCGTTTCGCACATTTGAAGCACTGTGGACAAGGAGTACCTTATTGTTCTGAGAGAGCCTAAGGGATGGATGTCCTGAATCCAGTCCCCTCTGCATTAATGTATCTCTTCACCTAAGGACCTCCCTCCTGCTCTTCTCCAGAGCCCAAACCAGCACACAGTAAGGGTTCAATAAATATTTGTTAATTAATGCACTGAATGTCTGTAAAACAGGAGTGTTGTGTAGATTTCTGAGTGCCATCAACCTGGAATTCATATTACTTTTAACCCTCACAACAACTCTGTAAGGTCAGGATTATGACCCCCCCCGCTTATATTTTATTTATTTATTTTATTTTTATTTTATTTATTTATTTATTTATTTTTGAGACGGAGTCTCGCTCTGTTAGTGCAGTGGCGCGATCTCGGCTCACTGCAAGCTCCGCCTCCTGGGTTCACGCCATTCTCCTGCCTCAGCCTCCCAAGTAGCTGGGACTACAAGCGCCCGCCACCACACCTGGCTAATTTTTTGCGTTTTTAGTAGAGACGGGGCTTCACCGTGTTAGTCAGGATGGTCTCGATCTCCTGACCTCGTGATCCGTCTGCCTCGGCCTCCCAAAGTGCTGGGATTACAGGCGTGAGCCACCGCACCCAGCCTTTATTTTATTTTTTGAGACAAAGTCTCATTCTGTCACTCAGGCTGGAGTGCAGCAACCCAATCCTGGCTCACTGCAGCCTTGACCTCCTGGGCTCAAGCGATTCTCCAGCCTCAGCCTCTTGTGTAGCTAGGACTATAGGTCTGTGCTATCACACCCAGCTAATTTTATATTTTGGCAGAGACAGGGTCTCATTATGTCACCCAGGCTGGTCTCGAACTCTTGGCCTCAAATGATCCTCCTCCCTCAGCCACCCAAAGTGTTGAGATTACAAGCACGGAGCTAACCTTATTATATAGCTAAGAAAAATGAGGCTTATGGGCCAGACGTGGTGGTTCATGCCTGTAAGCCCTGCATTTTGGGAGGCTGAGGCAGGTGGATCACCTGAGGTTGGGAGTTCGAGACCAGTCTGACCAACATGGAGAAACCCTGTCTCTACTAAAAATACAAAAAATTAGCTGGGTGTGGTGGTGCATGCCTGTAATCTCAGCTACTCAGGAGGCTGAGGCAGGAGAATTGCTTGAACCTGGAAGGCAGAGGTTACGGTGAGGCAAGATCGTGCCATTGCACTCTAGCCTGAACAAGAGTGAAACTCCATCTCAAAAAAAAAAAAAAGAGAAAGAAAAATGAGGCTTATGGCCCAGCACAGTGGTCCATGCCTGTAATCCCAGCACCTTGGAAGGCTGAGGTGGGAGGATCACTTAAGGCCCTATGTCAACAAATAGGCCAGGCGTGGTGGCTCAGGCCTGTAATCCCAGCACTTTGGGAGGCTGAGGCTGGCAGATCACCTGAGGTTGAGGAGAGTTCGAGACCAGCCTAACCAACATGAAGAAACCCTCTCTCTACTACAAGTACAAAATTAGGCCAGGCACGATAGCTCACACCTGTAATCCCAGCACTTTGGGAAGCTGAGGCAGGAGAATCGCTTGAACCTGGGAGGCAGAGGTTGCAGTGAGCTGAGATCATGCAATTGCACTCCAGCCTGGAAAACGAGCAAAACTCCGTCTCAAAATACATAAATAAATAAGCAAGTCAGGCATGGTGGTGCGTGCCTGTAGACTTAGCTATTTGGGAGGCTGAGGTATAGGGGGATTTTAAGGAATCAGAGAGACCAATGGGGTTCAGGAGGATATTTATTAATTATTTAGGTTCACCGGTCCAGTCGGATTAAAATCTGAAGGACTGAGCCCTGAACAAAGAGTTAAGTTACCTTTTAAGCATTTTGTGGGGCAGGGGGAGCTCTTTGCAGGGGGAAGCATATTACAGAAGCAAGAAACAAAGCCAGTTATTAAATTAATTGAGACATGCATTACATCATTTCTTACTTTTCAAGGAGAAGCATGTTTTACGACTTGAGTTTATCTGTCTAGTGACCTTGCAACTGCACAGCTAGGGAAACGGGGTCTTCACAATGCCTGGGAAAGGAGGAGAGATAAGGCTCACTAGCCGCAGAAAAACAGGCAGTTAATTTTTAAAGGACTCCAGCTCTTTCTCTTTCTCAGGGGGAATTGGATTTTCTTATATACAACTGAGTTTCTGCTTACACATTCTTCAATTTCTTGTAATTCCTGTTCCAGAGGCAAAGGATCCCTTGAGCCTAGGAGTTCGAGGTTACAGTGAGCTTTGATTGATGCCACGCACTCCAGCCTGGATGACAGAGCAAGACCCTGTCTCTATTAAAAAAATAAAAAAGGCTGGGAGCAGTGGCTCACGCCTATAATCTCAGCACTTTGGGAGGCCGAGGCCAGTGGATCATCTGAGGTCAGGAGTTCAAGACCAACCTGGCCAAAATTTAAAAAATAAAATGAGGCTAATGAGGCAGATGTCTTGCTTAAAGTCAAACAGCTCTGGAAGTGTCAGAGCTGGGATTTGATCCCAGGTATGTTTGGCCCCAAAGTCTATACCCTTAATTATTGCACTAGACTTTTGGAAACAATTTTTTAACTTTTTTTTTTTTTTTTGAGACGGAGTTTCACTCTTGTCGCCCAGGCTGGCATGCAATGGCGCGATCTCGGTTCACTACAACCTCTGCCTCCCGGGTTCAAGCAATTCTCCTGCCTCAGCCTCCCAAGTAGCTGGGATTACAGGCGCCCGCCACCACACCTAGCTAATTTTTGTATTTTTGGTAGCAATGGGGTTTCACCATGTTAGCCAGGCTGGTCTCGAACTCCTGACCTCAGGTGATCTGCCCACCTGGGCCTCCAAAAGTGCTAGGATTATAGGCGTGAGGCACTGCGCTGGCCACCATTGTTCTTTTTAAATGAAATCTTGTATGAAACCTTACTACGGCTGGGCGTGGTGTCTCACACCTGTAATCCCAGCACTTTGGGAGGCCGAGGAGGGCAGATCGCCTGAGGTTAGGAGTTCGAGACCAGCTTGGCCAACATGGTGAAACCGTCTCTACTAAAAATACAAAAGGGCTGAGCGTGGTGGCTCACGCCTGTAATCCCAGCACTTTGGGAGGCTGAGGTGGGTGGATCAGGAGGTCAGGAGATCGAGACCATCTCGGCTAACACGGTGAAACCCTGTCTCTACTAAAAATATAAAAAATTACCCGGGCGTGGTGGTGGGCCCCTGTAGTTCCAGCTACTTGGGAGGCTGAGGCAGGAGAATGGCATGAACCCAGGAGGCAGAGCTTGCCGTGAGCCGAGATTGCGCCACTGCACTCCAGCCTGGGTGACAGAGCGAGACTCCATCTCAACAACAACAACAAAAAATTAAAATTAAAAATAAAAATAAGAAAATTAACCAGGCATGCCTGGATAATTTTTGTATTTTTAGTAGAGACGGGGTTTCACCTTGTTGGTCAGACTGGTCTCAAAATCCTGACCTGAGGTGATCCACCTGCCTTAGCCTCCCAAAGTGCAGGGATTACAAGCATGAGCAACTGCACCCAGCCGACGACAATGTTTTATTGGTGTTAATTTATTTTTAGGTTTAAAGTATAACATTAGCTTATACAGTCAATCAAAGACAGTTCCATGTGCAAAGTACATACTCAATAAAGATTTGAATACATGAGCCACTGAAATGGGGAAGATGGATGGAGGTTACAATGCACTTACCATCTGCAGCACCTATTTTTCCCCCTCCAAGTTGGGTTGACTGTAAAGTGAACCAGTTCTGATCCTATAGAGAAGTCATCGTGAATGGTAACAATTTTTTTAAAATCCGCTTGCTTTTCAGACTCGGGATATAAATTAAATTAACAACAACAAATAACCATGAGTCCAGAAGTTGGCCCAAGATTGACTTCACCAATCTACAAGTTAACCATTTGCACCTCTTCTTTGATAGAGGCCAAATTCAACACATGGAGTTCTGAAATTATTCTAATTGCAGTTTTCAAAAATATATTTTGTTAATGAAATTTAAGTCAATCCTTTGCGGAGTTCCAGAGGCACTTCCAGAAACCTCTGTTGGAAAGCATTGTTTACCCAAGCTAGCACTACAGAGTCCCCTTTCCCCCAACCAGAAACTTGAAACTTTCTCCTTATTTCCCGCGATCCCTCGTTTTTCCATCACGGATCTGTCCGGCAGACAGCGGTCAAGTTTCTTTGAGCGACAAATAGATCCACCCGCTCAGGAGAGTGCCTGTCCCCGCCCCGGAGAGTGCCTGTCCCCGCCCCGAACAGGTTGATTGGCAGGCCACGCTCGGAGATCCGCCAGCCGCGTAGCCCAGCTTCGTGAGAGTCCGCCCCGTCCCGCCCCGTAGGTTTGTTTTGGCTTCAGCTGCGCGCTGTGATGACGCCACGACGCTAACGCCCGAGAATGGCGGCAGCGGCGGCGGCGGCGAAGTCGGTGGCCGCGGCCACTGCCTGGAGATGGCCCACAGAGCCACCGAGACGCCGAAGAGCCCGCCGTCCGCGCGAGGTGAGGCGGCCCGGCCCAGGACGACGGCCCGACGGGCGGGAGGGGCGGCCGAACTGTGGTCGTGGTCGCTTTCTGGCGCACTGGGGCCTGCCCCTGGTCAGCCCGCAGCGTCGGCCCGTGTCCCATGCGCCAGGGCCTACAGGGTTGGAGAGCAGGTCGGGCGATGGCTGCTCGGGTCCCCGGCGTCCGAGTTCGGACTGGCCTCGGAACGTGCTGTCTTGCTGGGTATCCCGTCTCTAGGCCCGCGTGGGCCTGGTGGACGTGGTCGGTTGCCCTGCCTGCTTGCTGTTTAGCCGCCCCGCGTCCAGAGCGGGTCAGGTTTATCCAACCTGGTTGTCCTTGTCCTTACTGCCTTCTCGCGCCCGGCGCCTACTCCACACTCCTCCTTTGCATCTGCCAGGGGCCGGCGGGGCAGCTGATAGCTTCCTTGTCAGGCTGGGAAATAGCAGGTTTGAGCCCAGCTGGATTGCCTGCTTGGCAAGCTTGTCATTCCTCTACCTGCAAGGGGAAGCCTAGCCCCTCACACTTAGTCCCCCTCCATAAAGCGGCTGAAGTGATAATTCCCACCTGAAAATCTGAATAAGTCCGTCACTGCCTGAAAGTGGTTCCTTAGTGCCTTCAAGACAAAGGCCACGCTTCTTAGCAAGGCATTCAGGGCTCTTCATAATCTGGTGAAGGCTTAACGAGCCAGTCAACACCAGAGCGCTTTTGTGCTCCCTTTACGTAGTTTATTGTTGTTAAAGCGTGTGGTGCTCCTGTTAGCTCTGGTTTCATATCTTTGTGCTTTAGTATTACTAATTTTGAGACAAGGTCTCTTGCCCAAGCTGGAGTGCAATGGCTCATTCATAGCTCACTGCAGCCTTGAACTCCTGGATTCAAATGATCCTCCCACCTCAGCCTCCCGAGTAGCTGAGACAACAGGCGCTCCCCTCCACGCCTGGCTAAGTTTTAACATTTTTTGTAGAGCCTGGGAGTCTGGCTTTGTTGCCAGGGCTGGCTTCAAGAGACCCTCCCGCCTAGGCTCCCAACGTATTGAGATTATTAATACAAGCGTGAGCCACTGTGCTTGGTCCCCTTGTGCTTTAGATACGCAGTTTTCTCAGTTCGCAATACGCTGCCTTCCACCCCACCGACCACCTACCAGTGTTGGAAACTTACATCTGTCCTATAAAATCCACCTGAGATGTCACTTCCTAGGAAAAAAAACCTCCCTTGCTTGACATACAACCATTAACTCCTCATATCCATGCTGCTACTATTGAGTACATCCTGTTGTGTCACATGGTGGTCTTCTGTGTGCATATGTCTGGCTCTGTGCCTGGGCATAAAATAGGGGCTAGCCTCCAGTAGCATTTGCTGAATGCTGACTTATGAATGGATAGATTCAGCTGTATTTTTGAGCACCTATCAGGGCTAGGATCTGAGATGAGCACAGCAAATGCAAGCGTATGTGTGTGGTAGGTGGTACAGCCTCTTAATCCTGGATAGTCCAAAATCTCCTGGGATAATTTTGTGATACAAATTCAAAAGCCTCACTGTCTGAGGTTTTTTTTTCTTTTTGAGACGGAGTTTCGCTCTTTTCGCCCAGGCTAGAGTGCAATGGCACAATCTTGGTTCACTGCAACCTCTGCCCCCCAGGTTCAAGTGATTCTCCTGCCTCAGCCTCCAGAGTAGCTGGGATTACAGGCAAGCGCCACTACACCCAACTAATTTTTGTATTTTTTTTTTTTTTTTTGAGACGGAGTTTTTTCGCTCTGTCGCCCAGGCTGGAGTGCAGTGGCCGGATCTCAGCTCACTACAAGCTCCGCCTCCCGGGTTCACGCCATTCTCCTGCCTCAGCCTCCCGAGTAGCTGGGACTACAGGCGCCTGCCACCTCGCCCGGCTAGTTTTTTGTACTTTTTTAGTAGAGACGGGGTTTCACCATATTAACCAGGATGGTCTCGATCTCCTGACCTCGTGATCCGCCCGTCTCGGCCTCCCAAAGTGCTGGGATTACAGGCTTGAGCCACCGCGCCCGGCCTAATTTTTGTATTTTTAGTAGAGATGGGGTTTTACCATGTTGGCCAGGCTGGTCTCGAACTCCTGACCTCAGGTGGTCCACCTGCCTTGGCCTCCCAAAGTGCTGGGATTACAGGAATGAGCCACTATGCCCGGCTGAGATTCTTTTTCTTTTTTTTTTTTTTAAACAGAGACCATGTCTTGCCATGTTGCCCCAGCTGGTGTCGAACTCCTGGGCTCAAGCAGTCCTCCCACCTTGGCCTCCCAAAGTTTTGGGGTTACAGGCAAGAGCCACTGCACCTGGCCCACTCCTTGAGATTTTGATGAAGATGATCTGGGGTAGAAATCTGTTTTTTTTTTTTTTTTTTTTTTTGAGACGGAGTCTCGCTCTGTCGCCCAGGCTGGAGTGCAGTGGCGCCATCTCGGCTCACTGCAAGCTCCGCCTCCTGGGTTCACGCCATTCTCCTGCCTCCACGCCATTCTCCTGCCTCAGCCTCCCTACCAGCTGGGACTACAGGCGCCCACCACCATGCCTAGCTAATTTTTTATATTTTTAGTAGAGACGTGGTTTCACTGTGTTAGCCAGGATGGTCTCAATCTCCTGACCTCGTGATCCGCCCACCTCGGCCTCCCAAAGTGTTGGGATTACAGGCGTGAGCCATCGCGCGCAGCTGGAATCTGTTTTTTTTTTTTTTTTTTTTTTGAGATGGAGTCTTGCTCTGTCACCCAGGCTGGTAGTGCAGTGGTGCAATCTCAGCTCACTGCAACCTTTGCCTCCCAGGTTCAAGCGATTCTCCTGCCTCAGCCTCCCGAGTAGCTGGGATTATAGGCACGCACCACCACACCTGGCTAATTTTTGTATTCTTAGTAGAGACGGGGTTTCATCCTGTTAGCCAGGCTGGTCTTGAACTCTTGACCTCGTGATCCACCCGTCTCAGCCTCCCAAAGTGTTGGGATTACAGGCGTGAGCCACCTCGTCCGGCAAGGTATCTGTATATTGAAAAAACTTCCCAGGTAACTTTACTGTGCTTTCTTGTTGAAGATCTTTGTCATTGCCTAAGAAAACTGTTGTCTCCTTTGTCCAGTGAGAAGGGCTTGCCTTGTGAACTCCTGTTGTCATCTCATGCCTAGAAGCATGGGCTTTGGTGTCAGAAAGACCTGGATTCAGTTTCTGGCTTTTCTGAAATCTTGAGGTTCTCTAAGTCCTAATTTCCTTATTCCAAAATAGGAATAATCGTGCCTACTACATGTGCTTGTAGAGAGGAGTGAGATGGTACATATAAGATCCTTAGCATAGTTGGCACTCAGTTAATGGAAGCCACTTTTATTGCTAATGCTCCTCTTCGCAGAGTTTCCCTTGTCAAAAGAAGGACTTGTCTTCTTTTTTCTTTTCTTTTTTTTTTTTTTGGGACGATACCTCGCTCTGTCGCCAGGCTGGAGTGCGATGGCGTGAGCTCGGCTAGCTACAACCTCCGACTCCCAGGTTCAAGCCGTTCTCCTGTCTCAGCCTCCCGAGTAGCTGGGACTACAGATGCCTGCCACCATACCCGGCTAATTTTTTTTTTTTTGAGACGGAGTTTTGCTCTTGTTGCCCAGGCTAGAGTGCAATGGCGCTATCTCAGCTCACCGCAACCTCCACCTCCCAGGTTCAAGCAATTCTCCTACCTCAGCCTTCCCAAATAGCTGGGATTATAGGCATGCGCCACCAAGCCCATTGTATTTTTAGTAGAGATGGGGTTTCTCCATGTGGGTCAGGCTGGTCTCAAATTCCTGACCTCAGGTGATCCACCCACCTCGGCCTCCCAAAGTGCTGGGATTACAAGCCTGAGCCACCACAACTGGCTAGAAGGTCTTGTCTTAATAAGCCTGTTTGTTCTTCAGGCTTAGTTGTGTGTAGGAAGTGCTTTGTATTATATGGTTTCCTCAAGGTCATTTCTGGTCATTGGGGAAAACTGATAATAGTGTGCTTGCTTTTTTTTTTTTTTTGAGACGGAGAATCTGAAGTAGGTGCTGGAGTTCTCTATCAATCACAAGTTCATAGTTAAATGAGTGAGACTTTGCTTTGGCCTTCTGTTTTACTTTGGAAGTGTGAGTTTGTAATATGGGCAACTTAGGTCCTCTTCACAGCTTCCCAGCTGTATGATGTGAATGGGCTATAGGTGTGCCAAAGTATCAACCCTTAAGCTTCACGATAGCTGAGAACAGCTGTCTCCATTGACTCCCGGGTGTTATGCAATAGTATCATTCTATCATTCTCTGTGTATATCTTGGCATGGAGAAAAATTTTTGAGAGAAAGAAGTACAGCACTGGAAGAAAGGAAGCAGTTTTGCTTGTTGAGAACTGGAGAGAGACTTATTTATTTGAACTCCCTTTCCTTCCAGGAATCTTACTCAATGAGCATTAAGCTAGTTTGTGTTGGCTAGGTCATCACTGAACTAATTCTTGGTACAGCCCTCTGTTGCCATGGTGTCTGATGTGATGCTAAGGTGGAAAAATGTGATGTTTTCATTTGCTGGGAGAACGTTTTCTTTCCAAGCTGCCAGCCTTGAAATGGCCTCTCAGGGCATCCTAAGAGTCATGGATCAAGGGACTGTTGGTGTGGAGCCATCCAGGCTGTAAGTTCCTTGAGAGTAGAGACTATGGCTACCTGCTTTTTGTTTGTCACAACCTCTGGCAGAGTTCCTGACCCACAGCAGGAATTCAGTAAATATTTCTGGGTTGAACATGGAATTTTGGAAGGAGAACCCCAGGTGCATTGCCAGGGTCTATATTTCTGATGATGGCATGGTCTCACTCTGTTGCCAGGCTGGATTGCAGTGGCATAATCATAGCTCACTGCAACCTTGCCTTCCCATGTTCAAGTGACTCTCACCTCAGCCTCCTGAGTGGGACTACAGGCACACAGCACCACACCCAGCTAATTTTTTTTGTTTTTTTGAGATGGAGTCTTGCTCTGTCGCCCAGGCTGGAGTGCAGTGGCGCCATCTCGGCTCACTAGAAGCTCTGCCTCCTGGGTTCACACCATTCTCCTGCCTCAGCCTCCCAAGTAGCTGGGACTACAGGCGCACACCACCATGCCCGGCTAATTTTTTGTCTGTTTTTAGTAGAGATGGGGTTTCATTCTGTTGGCCAGGGTGGTCTTGAACTCTTGACCCCATGATCCACCTTCATCAGCCTTCCAAAGTGCTGGGATTACAGGTGTGAGCCACTGCGCCCGGCCACACCCGGCTAATTTTTTTAACATGTTTTTGTAGAGAGGCCAAGACAGGCAGATCACTTGGGCTCAAGAGTTCGAGAACAGCCTGGGCAACATGGTGAAACCCTGTCTCTACTGAAAATACAAAGATTAGCCGGGCATCCTAGTTCTCGGGAGGCTGAGGCACAAGAACCGCTTGAACCCGGGAGGCGGAGGCTGCAGCGAGCCGAGATTGTGCCACTGCACTCCAACCTGGGTGACAGAGTGAGACCCTATCCCGAAAAAAAAGAAAAAACTTTTTTTTCTGTAGAGACAAGGTCTTGTTATGTTACCCAGCCTGGTTTCAAACTCTTGGCTTCAAGCAATCCTCCTGTCCTTGCCCCCAGAGTGTTGGGATTATAGGCGTGTGCCACTGCATCCAGCCTTATTTCTGGAATTATTGAGAAATTACTAACTACTTCATTTTGGTAGACAGTTTTTCTTTTTCTTTTTTTTTCTTTTTTTTTTTTTTTGAGACGGAGTCTCGCTCTCTTGCCCAGGCTGGAGTGCAGTGGCCGGATCTCAGCTCACTGCAAGCTCCGCCTCCTGGGTTCACGCCATTCTCCTGCCTCAGCCTCCCGAGTAGCTGGGACTACAGGCGCCCGCCACCTTGCCCGGCTAGTTTTTTGTATTTCTTAGTAGAGACGGGGTTTCACCGTGTTAGCCAGGATGGTCTCAATCTCCTGACCTCGTGATCCACCCGTCTCGGCCTCCCAAAGTGCTGGGATTACAGGCTTGAGCCACCGCGCCCGGCCCAGTTTTTCTTTTTCTTTCTTTTTTTTTTTTTTTTTGAGACGGAGTCTCGCTGTGTCGCCCAGGCTGGAGTGCGGTGGCGCGATCTCGGCTCACTGCAAGCTCCGCCTCCCGGGTTCACGCCATTCTCCCGCCTCAGCCTCCGAGTAGCTGGGACTACAGGCGCCCGCCACCACGCCCGGCTAGTTTTTTGTATTTTTAGTAGAGACGGGGTTTCACCATGTTAGCCAGGATGGTCTCGATCTGCTGACCTCGTGATCCACCCGCCTCGGCCTCCCAAAGTGCTGGGATTGGGATTACAGGCTTGAGCCACCGCGCCCGGCCTCTTTTTTTTTTTTTTTTTTTT
>NC_037688.1:25712602-25785072 GCF_003255815.1 Theropithecus gelada
TTTTTTTTTTTTTTTTTTTGGAGATGGAGTCTCGCTCTGTTGCCCAGGCTGGAGTGCAGTGGCACGATCTTGGCTCACTGCCACCTCTGCCTCCCGGGTTCGAGCAGTTCTCTGCCTCAGCCTCCCGAGTAGCTGGGATTACAGGCACGTGCCACCACACCTGGCTAATTTTTGTGTTTTGAGTAGAGACGGGGTTTCACCATCTTGGCCAGGCTGGGCTTGAACTCCTGACCTTGTGATCCGCCTGCCTCGACCTCCCAAAGTGCTGGGATTACAGGTATGAGCAGCACCACCCAGCCGGTAGACAGTTTTTCAAAACATGGCAGTAGAATATGGAGATCTTTGCAGGTGACAGGTTATAAAGCTTTGCTTGGAGAGGGCAAGGTTCCTATGTTTCCTTGTCTGGAAGACATTCACAGACCCTGCCTCTATGGCCAGGAAATTGCTTCAGGATTTATCCTTGCTCCCTGCTCCGGGACCCTGGCTTTCCCCACAAATGGGGCTAGCTTTGGCAGCTTGTGAACAAACTTGTTTTGGCATTCAGATATCTGTAAAACTCAAACTTCCTTCCTTCATTGTTGAGGATACTTACAGGGTGTCCAAAGAGTGTGGCTATGGTTTAACCACCGATCTGGCCTCTTCAAAATTTCTGAGGTTCTCTTTGCCTTGCAGCAAAGAGAAATCCAAGAGCCAGACCACATTTCTTTTCTTTTCTTTTTTTTTTGAGATGGAGTCTCGCTCTGTCGCCCAGGCTGGAGTGCAGTGGTGTGATCTCGACTCACTGCAACCTCTACCTTCCAGGTTCAAGCGATTTTTCAGCCTCAGCCTCCCGAGTATCTGGGATTCCAGGTGTTCACCACCACACTCGGCTAATTTTTTTGTATTTTTAGTAGAGATGGGGTTTCACCATGTTGGACAGGTGGTTTCAAACTCCTGATCTCAAGTGATCCACTTGCCTCAGCCTCCCAGAGTGCTAGGGTTACAGGCGTGAGCCACTGTGCCCAGCCTGTTTTTCTTTTTCTTTTTCTTTTTTTTTCTTCTTCGGAGTGTTGCCCTGTCGCTCAGGCTGGAGTGCAGTGGCATGATCTCAGCTCACTGCAACCTCCGCTTCCCAGGGTCAAACGATTCTCCTGCCTCAGTTTCCGAGTAGCTGGGATTACAGGCACCCACCACGATGCCTGGAAATTTTTTTGTGTTTTTAGTAGAGACGGGTTTCACCATGTTGGCCAGGCTGATCTTGTACTCCTGACCTCAGGTGATCTGCCCGCCTTGGCCTCCCAAAGTGCTGGGATTACAGGCGTGAGCCACTGCACCCGGCCAGACCACATTTCATTTGCTCTGAGTTCAGCACTTTGATAAATACCAAGGGAGTTCTGGAAACCTGAGAATGGCCCCTTCCCTCAAGGGTCTGACAGCTGTAGTGATCAAAGGCCGTCCGGAGTAGAGCAGTGAGCAGCGTGACTCAGATTATAGTTAGAATGGAGGTTTCTAAAGCAGACCCTTCAGGAAAGATCCTCAGGAAAGCTTTGTGGGTTCATCAACTCAGTGGCATGGGGAAGGTTAGAGGCCTGGACTGGATGAGGCCCAGCACTGCTGGAGTCTTTCCTGAGTGCTAGAAGGAGCCCCAGATGGGGAACTAGGAGATTTGGGTCCAAGATGCTTGGTCACCATCGTCTGAGTGGCTTTGGATGAGTCTCTTTACCTCTCCTGGACTGTCATTTCTGTAGAGTGTCAGTGAGGATGATAATGCTGAACGCTTACACTCATTGCCACACTGTCCAATGTGCATGCCTTCCTTGAAGAGTGCTTTGGACCAGGCTGGGAGTTGAAGGTTTGGAGGCGGACTCTAGAGAGTTGGGTACTTTCTGCAAGATGACATAGTGTGACCCTCCTGGGAAGTCTCTCTTTCTGAAGCTTCCTTACTCATCCTTGCCCATCCCTACACCCACCATGGTCACTGGGCTAGAGGCACACACAAGAGATGCTGGGAACAGGAAAAGGCTCTGCTTTTCTTCCTAGGAACTTTACCAGCCACCTCCCGTGTCATAGAGTCTGCATTTTCACCTGACCACAGTGTGGAGAGGGAGTTTAACAGATGTGATGGCCGGGCGCGGTGGCTCAAGCCTGTAATCCCAGCACTTTGGGAGGCTGAGACGGGCGGATCACGAGGTCAGGAGATCGAGACCATCCCGGCTAACACGGTGAAACCCCGTCTCTACTAAAAAAAATAACAAAAAACTAGCCAGGCATGGTGGCGGGTTCCTGTAGTCCCAGCTACTGGGGAGGCTGAGGCAGGAGAATGGCGTAAACCCAGGAGGCGGAGCTTGCAGTGAGCTGAGATCTGGCCACTGCACTCCAGCCTGGGCGACAGAGCGAGACTCCGTCTCAAAAAACAAAAAAAAAACAGATGTGATGGGACTGTGGAGCAGCTGTGATCACCTGGGGGCTGTTGCCCATGATCTCCACCTCTCAGCCAGCACCCTCTCTTGTCCACTTTCTTTTTTTTTTTTTTCCCCTCTCTTGGCCAATTTAGTCTAATATCATCCTCCAGTTTCAATCTGTAGTTGGGATGGTGGAGTACCCGCATCAGCCTGTCTTTACAGAGTTTCTGATTGGAATCAGTGGGAGAGAAACTGTGTCCCAGGAAGAGAAAAGGAAGGTCAGAGGGAAAATCCTTGACTCTCTTATTGCCGACTGACTTTATTTTATTTATCTATTTATTTTTATTTATTTTTTCTTTTTTTTTTTTTTTTTGAGACGGAGTCTTGCTCTGTCACCCAGGCTGGAGTGCAGTGGCTGGATCTCAGCTCACTGCAAGCTCCGCCTCCCGGGTTTACGCCATTCTCCTGCCTCAGCCTCCCGAGTAGCTGGGACTACAGGCGCCCACCACCGCGCCCGGCTAGTTTTTTGTATTTTTTAGTAGAGACGGGGTTTCACCATGTTAGCCAGGATGGCTTCGATCTCTTGACTTCGTGATCCGCCCGTCTTGGCCTCCCAAAGTGCCGGGATTACAGGCTTGAGCCACCGCGCCTGGCCTATTTATTTATTTTTTGAGACAGAGTCTCGTTCTGTCGCTCAGGCTGGAGTGCAGTGGCGTGATCTTGGCTCACTACAAGCTCTGCCTCCTGGGTTCAAGCAATTCTCCTGCCTCGGCCTCCTGAGTAGCTGGGATTACAGGCACCTGCCACCTTACCTGGCTAATTTTTGTCTTTTTTAGTAGAGACGGGGTTTCACCCTGTTAGCCAGGATGGTCTCAATCTCCTGACCTCGTAATCTGCCCGCCTCAGCCTCCCAAAGTGCTGGGATTACAGGCGTGAGCCACCGCGCCTGGCCTATTTATTTATTTTTGAAGAGATGGAGTTTTGCTCTGTCGCCCAGGCTGGAGTGCAGTGGCGCGATCGCGGCTCACTGCAACCTCCGCCTCCTGGGTTCAAGCAGTTCTCCTGCCTCAGCCTCCCGAGTAGCTGCGACTACAGGCGCATGCCACCACGCCTGGCTAATTTTTTTTTGTATTTTAGCAGAGATGGGGTTTCACCGTGTTGCCCAGGCTGGCTCAAACTCCTGAGCTCAGGCAATCCACCTGCCTCAGCCTCCCAAAGTGCTAGCATTACAGGCATGAGCCACCGTGCCCAGCCTATTTTTTTTTTTTTGGAGACAGGGTCTTGCTCTGTCGCCCAGGTTGGAGTGCCGTGGCACAAACAGCACATTGCAGCCTCGACTTCCCTGGCTCAAGCGATCCTCCCACCTCAGCCTCCTGAGTATCTGGGACTACAGGTGCATGCCACCATGCCTGACTAATTTTTTGTAGAGATGGGGTCTTACTACATTGTCCTGGCTGGTCTCAGACTCCAGGGCTCAAGCAGTCTTTCCACCTTGGCCTCCCAAAGTGCTAGGATCACAGTGTCAACCACTGTGTCCTGATGCTGACTTACTTTTGATCCCTGTGCAGGCTTTGTTTGTTTGAAGTGAAAAGTCAGGCCAGGTGCAGTGGCTCACACCTGTAATCCCAACACTTTAGGAGGCGGGGTGGGCGGATCACTTGAGGCCAGGAGTTCAAGACCAGTGGCCAACGTGTCGTAACGCTGTCTTTACTAAAAATACAAAAATTAACCAGGCATGATGGCACATGCCTATAATCAGCTACTTGGGAGGCTAAGGCACGAGAATCATTTGAACTTGGAAAGCAGAGGTTGCAGTGAGCTGAGATTGTGTCACTGCACTTCAACTTAGGTGATAAAGCGAGACTCCATCTCAAAAAAAAAAAAGAAGTAAAAATGAATTGAAAAGTTAGGCCTTTTGTTTTTTGTTTTTTGGAGACAGAGTCTCGCTCTCTCGCCCAGGCTGGAGTGCAGTGGTGCGGTCTCGGCTCACTGCAACCTCCGCCTCCCTGGTTCAAGTGATTCTCCTACCTCAGCCTCCTGAGTAGCTGCGATGACAGGCGTGCATCACCATGCTCTGCTAATTTTTGTATTTTTAGTAGAGACGGGGTTTCACTGTGTTAGCCAGAATGGTCTTGATCTCCTGACCTTGTGATCTACCTGCCTCAGCCTCCCAAAGTGCTGGGATTACAGGTGTGAGCCACCACGCCTGGCCGGCTATTTTTTTTTTTTTTTTTTTTTTTTTTTTTTTTTTTTTTTTTTTTTTTTAAATTTATTTATTATTATTATACTGTAAGTTGTAGGGTACATGTGCATAACGTGCAGGTTTGTTACATATGTATACTTGTGCCTTGTTGGTGTGCTGCACCCATCAACTCGTCATTTACATCAGGTATAACTCCCAATGCAATCCCTCCCCCCGCCCCCCTCCCCATGATAGGCCCCGGTGTGTGATGTTCCCCTTCCCGAGTCCAAGTGATCTCATTGTTCAGTTCCCACCTATGAGTGAGAACATGCGGTGTTTGGTTTTCTGTTCTTGTGATAGTTTGCTAAGAATGATGGATTCCAGCTGCATCCATGTCCCTACAAAGGACACAAACTCATCCTTTTTTATGGCTGCATAGTATTCCATGGTGTATATATGCCACATTTTCTTAATCCAATCTGTCACTGATGGACATTTGGGTTGATTCCAAGTCTTTGCTATTGTGAATAGTGCTGCAATAAACATACGTGTGCATGTGTCTTTATAGCAGCATAATTTAGAATCCTTTGGGTATATCCCCAGTAATGGGATGGCTGGGTCATATGGTACATCTAGTTCTAGATATTTTTTTTTTTTTGTTAGTATTTCTAGTAGAGACGGGGTTTCACCGTGTTAGCCAGGATTGTCTCGATCTCCTGACCTTGTAATCTGCCAGCCTCGGCCTCCCAAAGTGTTAGGATTATAGGCGTGAGTCACCACACCCAGCCGAATTCAGGCCTTTGACTCACTGTAATCTGATGGTCTCTGTGGGTTCTCTATGGCCCTCAAGATGCCATAGTAAAACCTGCTTGGGCCTCCCTCTGCCACCTATGATGGGATCTGCTGCAAACTTCACAAGGGTGTGAGGAGGTGTCAGTGTTGCCCCATGGCCCCAAGCACTATCCTTGGGCAGCCCTGGAGTCCCTGACTCTGATCAGCTCTTTTCAGACATCAGGTTCTATATCCAGAAACCCACAGTAAATGTCACATGCATGGTCCACATGCACACCACACATCCAAAACTGAACTCTTTACACTGCTTCCCAAATCTCTGCTTCCTGCTACACTCCTGACCACTTGCCCCTGAGCTGTGCAAGGGACTGGGTGCTGTCCTCATTCTTCCCTTCCGCCCAGCATGGAAGTTCTGCTGCTGTTATCTCTCGATTCTACTCTACTGTTTGGGGCACTACATTCTTTTTTTTATTTTCCTTTTTAAAACAGGGTCTTGCACTGTCACCCAGGCTGGAATGCAGTGGTGTGATCATAGCTCACTGCAGCCTTGATCTCTTGGGCTCAAGCAATCTTCCTGCCTTAGCCTCCAAAGTAACTGGGACTACAGGTGCATACCATCATACCCAGCTGATGTTTTTTTTTTTTTTTTTTTTTTTTTTGAGACGGAGTCTCACTCTGTTGCCCAGGCTGGAATGCGGTGGTGTGATCTCGGCTCACTGCAACCTACGCCTCCCAGGTTCAAACAATTCTCCTGCCTCAGCCTCCAGATGAGCTGGGATTGCAGGCGCCTGCCACAATGCCTGGCTAGTTTTTGTATTTGTATTTGTATTTTTTTACATATTTTTTGAGACAGAGTCTCACTGTGTCATCCAGGCTGGTGTGCAGTGGTGCCATCTTGGCTCATTGTAACCTCCGCCTCCCGGGTTCAAGCAATTCTTCTGCCTCAGCCTCCTGAGTAGCTAGGATTACAGGCATGTGCCACCACACCCAGCTTATATTTTTGTATTCTTTTGGTAGAGATGGGGTTTTACTGTGTTGGTCAGACTGGTCTCGAACTCCTGATCTTGTGATCCGCCCACCTCGACCTCCCAAAAGTGCTGGGATTACAGGTCTGAGCCACCGCACCCAGCCTAATTTTTGTATTTTTAGTAGAGACAGAGTTTCTCCATGTTGATCAGGCTGGTCTCAAACTCCCAACCTCAGGTGATTCACCTGCCTCAGCCTCCCAAAGTGCTAGGATTACAGGCGTGAGCCACCGTGCCCAGCCTACCTAGCTAATTTTGTAATCTTTTGTAGAGACAGGGTCTCACTGTGTTGTCCAGGCGAGTCTCGAACTCCTGCACTCAAGCTATCCCCGGAACCTCAGCCTCCCAAAGAGTTGGGATTACTCCCAAAGTGCTGGGATTACTCCCAGTGCTGGGATGACCACACCCATACTCTTACTGGTCTTTTTTTTTTTTTTTTTTTTTTTGAGACAGAGTCTCACTCTGTCGCCTAGGCTGGAGTGCAGTGGTGCAATCTCTGCTCACTGCAACCTCCGCCTCCCGGGTTCACGCCATTCTCCTGCCTTAGCCTCCCGCGTAGGTGGGAATACAGGTGCCTGCCACCACGCCCAGCTAATTTTTTGTATTTTTAGTGGAGACAGGGTTTCACCGTGTTAGCCACTATGATCTTGATCTCCTGACCTCGTGATCCGCCCGCCTCGACCTCCCAAAGTGCTGGGATTAAAGGCATGAGTCACCACGCCCAGCTCTTACTGGCCCTTTTAATCCACTTTGACCCTCCTCCAGGTCAACCTCATCCTTCTCTCTAAACACAGATCTGACTGCCTCTTTTCTCGTAAACGCTTTCATAGCTCTCCTTCACTTCCCAGGAAGGTCCTGGTCCTCACTTGTGTTGCTCTCCAGAACCAGCTTCTGCTGACCTTCTATAACTTCATCTCCACATTCCTGCCTTTATACCACCAAACTGCCCATTCCTAGACACAGGATGTTACTCTGGGTTTCTGAGCCTTTACAGTGTGTTATTCTCTCTCCCTGAAACACCATTCCTACCTTTCATCATCTGACTCATTCTTGCTTCAAAATTCAGCATGGAGGTTACCTCCTTCAGGAAGGTTTTCCTAACCCCGGCTTCACTCTACGTTATCTACTGTTGGTTCTTAAACTTAACACTTACCGTGTTATATTGAAATTATGTTTTTGGCTGGTCGCAGTGGCTCACACCTGTTATCCGAGCACTTTGGAAAGCCAAAGCTGGCAGATCACTTGAGGTCAGGATTTGGAGACCAACCTGGCCAACATGAAACCCTTTCTCTCTATTAAAAATACAAAAATTACCCAGCCGAGATGGCAGGTGCCTGTAATCCCAGCTACTTGGGAGCCTGAGGCATGAGAATCGCTTGAACTTGGGAGACAGAAGCTGCAGTTAGCTGAGGTCGTGCCTCTGCACTCCAGCCTGGGTGAAGGAGACTCTGTCTCAAAAAAAGAAAAAAAAATTATCTCTTTTTATGCTTCTCTCTTTATTTAGATTGTGAGTCAGTTGACCATGTTCTACTTGTTTGTGTGTGTGTGTGTGAAAATATAACCTACATTGGACCATGTTTTATTTATTCCTGTGCCCCTGGTATCTACTAGATATTTAATAAATGTTTTATCTGAATTGATCATTCGTCTTCCAGTTCTGTGTGTCATAATTTTTTTTCTTTTTGACAGAGTTTCACTGCTGTTGCCCAGGCTGGAGTTCTATGGAGTGATCTCGGCTCATTCCAACCTCTGCCTCCTGGATTCAAATGATTCTCCTGCCTCAGCCTCCCAAGTAGCTGGGATTACAGGCATGTGCCACCAAGCCCGGCTAATTTTGTATTTCTAGTAGAGACGGGGTTTCACCATGTTGGCCACGCTGGTCTTGAACTCCTGACCTCTGGTGATCCGCCCGCCTTGGCCTCCCAAAGTGCTGGGATTACAGGCGTGAGCCACCGCACCCAGCCTGTTTTTTTTGGAGACAGACTCTCTCTCTGTCACCCAGGCTGGAGTGCAGTGGCCGGATCTCAGCTCACTGCAAGCTCCGCCTCCCGGGTTCACTCCATTCTCCTGCCTCAGCCTCCCGAGTAGGGGACTACAAGCGCCCGCCACCTTGCCCGGCTAATTTTTTGTATTTTTTAGTAGAGACGGGGTTTCACCGTGTTAGCCAGGATGGTCTCGATCTCCTGACCTCGTGATCCACCCGCCTCGGCCTCCCAAAGTGCTGGGATTACAAACGTGAGCCACTGTGCCCAGCCTTTTTTTTTTCTTTTAAGACAGATCTCGCTCTGTTGCCCGGGCTGGAGTGCAGTGGCGCAGTCTTGGCTCAGTGCAACCTTCACCGGGTTCAAGTGATTCTTCTGCCTCAGCCTCCCTAGTAGCTGGGGTTACAAACAGGTGTGCATCACCACACCCAGCTAATTTTTTTTTTTTTTAGTAGAGACGAGGTTTTACCATGTTGCCTAGGCTGGTCTTGAACTCTGGACTTCAAGTGATCCGCCCACCTCGGCCTCCCAAAGTGCTGGGATTACAGGCGTGAGCCACTGGGCTCAGCCTGTGTGTCATAATTAATAGGAAATCCTTAGCTCTCTTCAACCCTTGGAGCACTCGGGTAGACATAGAGAAGAGCCCTCTCGTTAGAAAGGTGGTACCTCTGGAAAGCAGTAACTTCAGCACTGCACCTTGTCCGGGGCCCCACCAGCCCCAGGGTATTGTTCATGGTTGGAACATCTCTGGGAATCAAACTGGAAGGGCTCCTGAATCCCCATCGTAAGGAAGCAAAATAACCCTGATCTTCATCCTGAGTTAAATCTGAGTGAAACTGCCAGTGTCGTCTCTGAGCTCAAGCCCCTCTGACTCTTTTTTTTTTTGAGATGGAGTCTCACTCTTTTGCCCAGGCTGGAGTGGGGTGGCACAATGTCAGCTCACAGCAACCTCTGCCTCTCAGGTTCAAGCGATTCTTGCCCAAGTAGCTGGGATTACAGGCGCCCGTCACCACGCCCAGCTAATTTTTGTACTTTTAGTAGAAATGGGGTTTTACCATGTTGGCCAGGCTGATCTCAAACTCCTGACCTCAGGTGATCTGCCTGCCTCGGCCTTCCAAAGTGATGGGATCACAGGCATGAGCCACCATGCCCGGCCCCGCCTCTGACTCTTGAATGAAGACCAGGCAAGTTTTGCAGTCACCAGGTGGCGTGTGCTGAGGCTTGTGGTCCCAAGTTCACTGGAGTTGATTACAGCAGCTCTGGGCCTTGTGTGGGATTTCAGCCATCCATGTAGTGTGCTGGGGAAGTGAGAGACCCTGGAATAGGGAGTTAAACTGCTAGGGTGGGGATGGTGCATTAGCGAAGGAGTGGAAGCCTTCCAGGAGAATGAGGGAGAGCCCCAGGGAAGTGGTTTGTTGTTTGTTGCAGAGGGACCAACCCCTGTAGGAAGCCCAAAGGGCTGGGAAAGATATCCATGAAGGAGGCCTTGGAGAAGCAGCTTTCTGAGCCCTGGTGGGTGATGGTGTTAGAGAGCAGGCCTCCAACACTTCACACCCCCATTTCAGAAAAGATGAGTCAGAATAATAAGAGGAATGATTTTAACATTTTAGAAACATGGGACTTCAACTAGGATAAGGGGCCCAGGCAGAGGAGTGAGGAGAGTGGGCGCCCTGACGGCTGAGGCTGTGCGTGTTCCTGGCCCCTCTCAGGGTTGAAGAGCAGCATGAGACTGAGGCCCAGGGAGATATGAGTCAAAGCCGTGATGTGGCTGGGCGTGATGGCTCACGCCTGTAATCCCAGCACTTCGGGAGGCTGAGGCAGGCGGATCATGAAGTCAGGAGATTGAGACCATCCTGGTTAACATGGTGAAACCCCGTCTCTATAAAAAAAAATACAAAAAATTAGCTGGGCGTGGTGGCGGGCGCCTGTAGTCCCAGCTACTTGGGAGGCTGAGGCAGGAGAATGGCGTGAACCCGGGCGGCGGAGCTTGCAATGAGCAGAGACCGTGCGCCACTGCACTCAAGCCTGGGCGACAGAGCGAGACTCCGTATCAAAAAAAAAAAAAAGAAGCCGTGATGCTTGGGCCATCTTTTCAGCTAGACCCTATGTTGAGTCTGGGCTCTTGAACAGCAAAGCTATACTCCTGACCAGGGAAATAAATGAGAGCCAGGACTTCGGTTTTTTGTTTGTTTGTCTGAGACAGAGTCTCGCTCTGTTGCCTAGGCTGGAGTGCAGTGGTGCAATCTCAGCTCACTGCAACCTCCACCTCCTGGGTTCAATCAATTCTTGTGCCTCAGCCTCCCGAGTAGCTGGGATTACAGGTGTATGCCACTGTGACCGGCTAATTTTTGTGTTTTTAGTAGAGACGGGTTTTCACCATGTTGGTCAGGCTGGTCTTGAACTCCTGACCTTAGGTAATCCACTTGCCTCAGCTTCCCGAGGTGTTGGGATTACAAGTGTGAGCCATCACGCCTGGCTAGGAGTTTGGTTTTAATGAGACTGGGTTTCTGGAGAGGGAGAGCTGAGGAGGACGGCTGGTTTCCTTAGAGTTGTCCTGGCTGTGCTGACTTGTTCTCTCTTTGTGTGTAGGTGTAGACGGGGCACTGCCTTCAGAGCAGGTCCTGCCAGCCTCGCTGGAGAGGATGCCCTCGTGTCCGTGATGGGCTGTGGGACAAGCAAGGTCCTTCCCGAGCCACCCAAGGATGTCCAGCTGGATCTGGTCAAGAAGGTGGAGCCCTTCAGTGGCACTAAGAGTGATGTGTACAAGCACTTCATCACAGAGGTGGACAGTGTTGGCCCTGTCAAAGCTGGGTTCCCAGCAGCAAGTCAATATGCACACCCCTGTCCCAGTCCCCCGACTGCTGGCCACACGGAGCCTCCCTCAGAACCACCACGCAGGGCCAGGGTAGCTAAGTACAGGGCCAAGTTTGACCCACGTGTGACAGCTAAGTATGACATCAAGGCCCTAATTGGCCGAGGCAGCTTCAGCCGAGTGGTACGTGTAGAGCACCGGGCAACCCGGCAGCCATATGCCATCAAGATGATTGAGACCAAGTACCGGGAGGGACGGGAGGTGTGTGAGTCGGAGCTGCGTGTGCTGCGTCGGGTGCGTCATGCTAATATCATCCAGCTGGTGGAGGTGTTCGAGACGCAGGAGCGGGTGTACATGGTGATGGAGCTGGCCACTGGTGGAGAGCTCTTCGACCGCATCATTGCCAAGGGCTCCTTCACCGAGCGTGATGCCACACGGGTGCTGCAGATGGTGCTGGATGGCGTCCGGTATCTGCACGCACTGGGCATCACACACCGAGACCTCAAACCTGAGAATCTGCTCTACTACCATCCAGGCACTGACTCTAAGATCATCATCACCGACTTTGGCCTGGCCAGTGCTCGCAAGAAGGGTGACGACTGCTTGATGAAGACCACCTGTGGCACGCCTGAGTACATTGCCCCGGAAGTCCTGGTCCGCAAGCCCTACACCAACTCAGTGGACATGTGGGCGCTGGGCGTCATTGCCTACATCCTACTCAGTGGCACCATGCCGTTTGAGGACGACAACCGTACCCGGCTGTACCGGCAGATCCTCAGGGGCAAGTACAGTTACTCTGGGGAGGTGAGTCTGTGCTGCCCTGTCCCGGCATGTTGGGGAGGCACCTGCGGGGGCAGGTATTTCCTGCAGCTCTGTCAGAGGTACATCCTCAGGGCCATGCTCATGAGGGCCAGGCAGGTCATGTAAAAGGGACAAAGTGAGACTATCACAATGTAGTTTGGGTTCCCTCATGAGCCCTGAGACAAGGGCTTGGGAGCAGATAGTTTATTTAGGATGTGATTTGAGTAACTGCAAGTGAAGGAGTGGGGAAGGCGAGGCAGGAAAGGGAGAAAGTCAGTAGAGTAGATTGAGAAGTGGCTGCCACTGTGGGCCACTGGAGACCATGGTAATAACCATGTGGAACGTGCCTCACAGTTGTACCACCAAAGAGCAGGAACGTGAGTTTCTTTCTTTCTTTCTTTTTTTTTTTTATCCACCGACTCCTGTACTTCATGGGTTGAGAATTTCTTTGAGGGCACTAAATCCCTGGTGCTTCTGGGCTGTCCTGATACCAACTAGTGCTAGAGAAAGTCTTTAGGCAGAGAAGCAGAGAGATGCAGGCACTGGCGGTGGGAAGCTGTTGCCAGGCACCAAGCAGTGTGCCACAGCTGCAGATGAGCTCAGAGGTGGGCTGAAAGTATGTGGGTATCTGCATCTGCTCTGTGGGGCCCCAGCCAAGCTAGACTGAACATGCCCATCTCAGAAAGCAGCTTCTCATCTCTGTCCAGTTTTGCCACACAGTGAGGACCTCATGTGTCCAGATCTGATTTTTTTTTAGAAGAGAAGCCAGAAAATCTGATCTTTTATTTTTTGAGATGGAGTCTTGCTCTGTTGCCCAGGCTGGAGTGCAGTGGCACAATCTTGGCTCATTGTAATCTCCACCTCCTGGGTCCGAGCGATTCTCCTGCCTCAGCCTCCTAAGTGGCTGGGATTACAGACCTGGGATTACAGGCCCGCACCACCTCGCCCAGCTAATTTTTGCATTTTTAGTAGAGATGAGGTTTCGCCATGTTGGCCAGGCTGGTCTCGAACTCCAGACCTCAGGTGATCTGCCCGCCTTGGCCTCCCAAAGTTTTGAGATTACAGGTGTGAGCCACTGCACCCGGCCAGAAAGTCTAATCTTAAAATGTTAGAATATTCTGATTTACATATTTAAGCAGCTTCTTGTGCGCCAACAAACAGTAACCTGCAGGTCAGATTCAACCGCCAGGCCGTCAGTTTGTGTCTTTGGATCCATTGATAGTCCTGATACCTCCCAAAATGTGTGAGGTTTCAGCACCGTTGGGAGCCGAAGGAAGGTACAGAAAAAGTGAGGGCTGATTGGTCCTTAGGAAGGATGCTGACTGGGTAGAAGACAAGGCTGACCGTAGGAAGCAGCAAGCATGGCAGCTGGAGCCTAGTGGTGTGCTGGGAAGGCTGTGAAGAAGAGAGTATGTGTCAGCTTTATGTGGGAGGGAGGTGAGCTTGGCAGGATGACAAGATTTTGCCCAGGCAGTGAGAGCTCCCTCTTCTAGGGGGCTCCCCATAGAGTGTTTCTCTCAGACATGGACCTGCTGAGGTGCTGTCTGTGCCTCTTGTACATCTTCTGTAGAAGGGAAGGAGCTCTGGAAGAGCTCCCTTCTGTGGCCCAGCTTTCCTCCCAGGGGTATGGGCTGGGCCCTCTCTGGCCCCAGCCAGCATTTCCTTCAAGAGTCACCCAACAGCTGGCCAGGTGCGGTGGCTCACACCTGTAATCCCAGAACTTTGGGAGGCCGAGACAGGTGGATTACTGGAAGTCAGGAGTTCAAGACCAGCCTGGCCAACATGGTGAAACCTTATCTCTACTGAAAACACAAAATTAGCCAGTTGTGGCAGTGGGTACCTATAATCCCAGCTACTCGGGAGGCTGAGGTAAGAGAATCACTTGAACCCGGGAGGCAGAGGTTGCAGTAAACCGAGGTTGTGCCATTGCACTCCAGCCTGGGCAAAAAGAGTGAAACTCTGTCTCAAAAAAAAAAAAAAAAAAAAAGGTCACCTAACAGCCTCACGCCACTTACTTTGCCTTTAGCACTTGAGGTCCTGTGCTGTATCACCTTCCCTGACAGCTTCCAGATGTGGCTTTGGGATCCATTGAGGACTTCCTCCTGCTGGGGAGGGGGTTGGCATTCCCTAGGGGCATCCCCATGTTATGCCTCTCAAAGGTGGCACAAGGAAGGGAGGGAAGCTTTCCTCCTCAGGCTGGCTCTGTTGCAGGCACAGGGGATGGTGTGTGTTTGTACCACTTTTAGGAGATGGTTGAGTAGGAGTCAGGCAGGTGGTGAAGATTTATACCAGTAACTGGGATCTGTGGGCCTAAGGGTGAAGGGGCCACTGTAGACCACCAGGTGCTTACTGCAGAGTGGTCAGCCTTGTGGAGAACTCAGTCCTGGCCCACTGTCATTCTTAGGTTTTAAGTGGACAGGTGAGTTCTGCAGAAAATCTGTCACATGCTTATAGCACTGGGCGATAAATGGGACCATACTGGTACTGAATGAGAGCCTGCGAAGCCAGAGAACAGTCCCCAATACTCAGTTAAAAGTCAGAAGTGCCCAACAGTGAATTAACTATCACACTCGGGACCATTCCAGTCTAATTAGATTTGATTCAGGGTTCAGATAATTTGGTTCCCAGCATCATCATGGCAAGTGTGAGCTTTTGGTGTCTATGGAAGGCACTGGGAAGTGTGAGAGGAGCAGGCACAGGTGGTGACAGAGGGAACAATTTAAAGACGAGCCCCTTGATCCTGATGATGATCCCCTCAGTAACGTTGGGGCAATGCCCTGATGTTTACTTGGTTGTCAGATATGGATTGGCCATCAGGTTGGCACAGTCTGTAGCTATAAACTGGAGATAAGAAATCCTCTTCCAAGGCTGGGCACGGTGGCTCGTGCCTGTAATCCCAGCATGTTGGGAGGCTGAGGTGGGCAGATCATGAGGTCAGGAGATGGAGACCATTCTGGCTAACACAGTGAAACCTCGTCTATACTGAAAATACAAAAATTAGCCGGGTGTGGTGGCGGGCGCCTGTA
This sequence comes from Theropithecus gelada, assembly GCF_003255815.1. Lineage (NCBI taxonomy): Eukaryota > Metazoa > Chordata > Mammalia > Primates > Cercopithecidae > Theropithecus > Theropithecus gelada. The sequence continues at coordinate 25,727,604 of NC_037688.1, forward strand.
GTCTCAGCTACTCAGGAGGCTGAGGCAAGATAATGGCGTGAACCCGGGAGGTGGAGCTTGCAGTGAGCCGCGATGGTGCCAGTACACTCCAGCCTGGGCATGAGTGAGACTCTGTCTCAAAAACAAACAAAAATAAATCCTCTCCTAACTGGGCGTGGTGGCTCACACCTGTAATCCCAGCACTTTGGGAGGCCAAGGCGGGAGGATCACTTGAGGTCAGGAGTTCGAGACCAGCCTGACCAACATGGTGAAATCCATCTCTACTAAAAATGCAAAATTAGTCGGGCATGGTGGCACATGCCTGTAATCCCAGCTACTTGGGTGGCTAAGGCAGGAGAATCGCTTGAACCTGCGAGGCAGAGGTTGCAGTGAGCTGAGATTGTGCCATTGTACTTCAGCCTGGGCAACAAGAGTGAAACTCTTGTCTCAAAAAAAGGAAAACAAAAACAAAAAAATCCTCTCCCAGACTGGGCATGGTGGGTCACATTTGTAATCTCAGCTGAGGCAGGAGGATCACCTGAAGCCAGGAATTTGAGACTGCCTGGGCAATATAGTGAGACTCCATCCTAAAACAAAACAAAATAAAACAAAATTTAGCCAGGTGTGGGCACATGCCTGTAGTCCCAGCTACTCAGGAGGCTGAGGTAGGAGGATCACTTAAGCCCAGGAGTTCAAGGTTGCAGGGAGCTGTGAATGTGCCACTGCACTCCAGCCTGTGTGAAGATGGTGTCTTGCTGTGTTACCCAGGCTGGAGTGCAGGGGTGCCATCTTGGCTCACTGCAGCTTCCATCTCCCAGATTCAAATGATTCTCTTGCCTCAACCTCCCGAGTAGCTGGGACTACAGGCACATGCCACCACGCACGGCTAATTTTTTATATTTTTAGTAGAGATGGGGTTTCAACATGTTGGCCAGGCTGGTCTTGAACTCCTGACCTCAGGTGATCCGCCTGCCTCAGCCTCCTAAAGTGCTGGGATTACAGATGTGAGCCACCACACCTGGCCAAGACCCTGTCTTAAAAAAAAATTGTTTTTTTTTTTTAAAGCCTGTCCTGGTGTTCTCTGATACAGCTATAAAAGCATGCCAGGTTGCTGGCAGGAACTTGAAGGAGGTGCTGCCTCTGCTTACCAGGAGACTGTCTAGCTGTGAAGTGAATGGCTAGAAGGAGTGATTGCTGGGTCCCATTCTAGCGATGTCTGTCCTCACCTCCATGCAGAAACATAAAGAGAAACCAGGGCCCTGCCAGGGAGTGGCAGAGGCTGGTACTTCTCAGACACCTGATGTTCATGCACATCCCCTGGAATCTCGTTAAAATGTAGATTCTGATTTAATAGGTCTAGGTGGGGCCTGAGGGTCTGCATTTCTAACAAACACCAGGTGGTGTTGATAACATTGACCTATAAGAACATGCTTTAGGAGTGGGTTTTTAGGCAAGTGCCTTAAAAATGGGCTGGGGTGGTCAGGGACAGTCTTAGAGAAGAGGGAACCTGGAATTTGGAGCATGGCCGTGAGGAGTTAGACGAAGAAAAAGGGAATGACAGCCACAGAAGTATAGGAGGGAGAAAGCAGGAGGCAGGCCTGGGGGCAGTGGTCTGAGGGACAGGTTCATATATAGCTGAGGTCCATCAGAGGACCCTGCAGGGCACGTGGGAAGTTCAGTTGTCCTGATAGCAGGCTCTGGAGAACCATGTGAGGTTGTAGCTGAAACTGAATGTTTTTTTTGTTTTTTTTTTTGGTATGGAGTTTCGCTCTTATTGCCCAGGCTGGAGTACAGTGGCGTGATCTTGGCTCACTGCAACCTGTGCCTCCTGGGTTCAAGAGATTCTCCTGCCTCAGCCTCGCAAGTAGCTGGGATTACAGGCATGTGCCACCATGCCCAGCTAATTTTGTATTTTTAGTAGAGATGGGGTTTCTCCATGTTGGTCAGGCTGGTCTCGAACTCCCAACCTCAGGTGATCTGCCTGCGTCAGCCTCCCAAAGTTCTGGGATTACAGGCGTGAGCCACTGCTCCCGGCCTGAATTTTTTTTTTTTTCCTTTGAGACGTAGTCTCGCTCTGTCGCCCAGGCTGGAGAGTGGTGGCATGATCTCAGCCCATTGTAGCCTCCACCTCCCAGGTTCCAGCGATTCTCCTGCCTCAGCCTCCAGAGTAGCTGGGATTACAGGAGTGTGCCACCATGCCCGGCTAATTTTTGTATTTTTAGTAGAGACGGGGGTTTGGCATATTGGCTAGACTGGTCTCAAACTCCTGACCTGAGGTGATCTGCCCGCCTCAGGCTCCCAAAGTGCTAGGATTACAAGTGTGAGCCACCACGCCTGGTGAAACTGAAATTTTAAGATAGATCTGGGAATGTCTGAAGTTCGAGAAGCTGGTTGTGTTCTGGGAGCTCTGCATGGTGCCAGGCTGTTGAGGGCCCAGCTGGCAGAGGGGAGCATTGAGCTTAGCCCAGGAGGGAGGGAGAGAGATTTCCCAAGATGTGCTGACAGAGGAAAGACTCTGCTACAAGCCTGTAGGTTTGCCTGAGTTCCTGATTCTGGCAGTTGTTGACCTGGCAGTTTATCTAATTGGAGCTTGCACAGTCTTGCTAATTGGCTATTGATTACCTGAGGGTTGGAACATGACAAATGGGGTGGGGAGTGGATTCCTGCCCAGTCCTACTGTAGCTGAAAGACTGGGTCCTTAGATTCTGCTTGCTGCTCTGCTGGAATCACAGGGCAGGACTCTGCGGCTCACAGTCAGTGAGAGAGAGAGAGAGAGAGAGTGTGTGTGTGTGTGTGTGTGTGTGGTGTGTGTGTGTGGTGTGTGTGTGTGTGTGTGTGTGTGACTGCCCTGCCTTTGCTCCTACTACGCTTTACCTGGAGCTGAAAAGCATCAGTTCCCAGCTCCAGAGGCAAATCCTGGCAGACTCTGGTGGCCCTAATCTGTGACCGGGAGCTTGCCTGACCCCAAAAATCAGATTCTACCACCCTTTGTGGAGAGCTCTGGGTTGGGAGGGATCAGTCTGGGACATTTCCTGGGGGAGGGGTCCTTATCATGAGATCAGGCTCTCTCAGCTGGAGACCAGTCCAGCAGACCCTCAGGCCCCACAAGACCTAATAAATCAGAATCTACATTTTAACAAGATTCCAGGGGATGTGCATGGACATTAGGTGTCTGAGAAGTACCAGCCTCTGCCACTCCCTGGCAGGGCCCTGGTTTCTCTTTACTTTTCTGCATGGAGGTGAGGACAGACATCGCTAGAATGGGACCCAGCAATCACTCCTTCTAGCCATTCACTTCACAGCTAGACAGTCTCCTGGTAAGCAGAGGCAGCACCTCCTTCAAGTTCCTGCCAGCAACCTGGCATGCTTTTATAGCTCTATCCCAGGACACTAGGACAGGCTTTTTTGTTGTTCTCCTGGCCACTGCCCACCCACAAACACACCTGCACACACCTGGGGAAAATGCAAGAGACGTGAAGGCCTGTTCTTCCTATCCATGGAGGTTGAGATTGCCTGGGGGTAAGGAACTAGAATAGGGAATGGTCATAGGATGAACCTGCATTGGCAGGCACACGTGAACACAGGCCTTGGCATAGAGCCACTGGGCCTGGACAGTCTGCAACGTGGACTGTGGTGCTCAGGTCAGGTGGTTGGGCCTTGACCCCACCCACTCCAGCCATCTGTCCTGTATGTATGATAGGCATTTGCCCTTAGGAAGGCCGTGTAAGAGAGCAAGGCTCTGCTGGGATAACCTCTGAGAGAGAGAGTGTGCCATGGTGAGGGGGATGTTGCTGTGTGAATGAAGGACCTCCGACGCAGCAGCGTTTGGAGGTATGCATTCCTCACCAGCGAGTGTCTCATGGCGCTTGATGCCTTTCTAGGGGCACCTTTCCTGTTCACTGATCCGGTAGAGTGCTGTCCCTTGTATACCAGGCCCGGTCTGGTGTGCCTGTTTCCTGTGGGCTCTGTCCATGCAGCCCCAGTTCTCTGTAAGGCTCAGTGGCTTCCATGGACTTGAATAGAAAGCTTCCTGCAGAAGATGGGTTTTGAGAAGGAGGAGGCCCAGAGAAGGGAGCATTGCTGAGTGCTCCAGAATAAACAGATTGGGAGTGACGGAGCAGAGGTTGAAGAGGCTGGGGCAGGCCTGGTGTTTGTTGTTGGGAGTCGTCTGCACTGTGGGAGGAGCCCTCTGGGTTCTGGGTAGTGGAGGAGGAAGGCAGCAGAAAGTGGGAAGGGAGCCTGGCAGGAGGAAGGCTAACTGGAGTATGGGGCAGAGCCCTAGCTCTGCAGGAGGGACATCAGCTTGTATGGGCAGACTTGGAGAGCATTCTGGGCTACCCTCTGACCTGGAGGGCATGTGGGGTCCTGCCTGCCATCCTGGCACTCCAGATCCCCCAGCCCAAAGCCTGTGCCCTAGACCCCACCCCACTCCCTGCATACCACAGGTCTGAGCCATTGCCTCTGTTCACTCTCCACACCAAGCTTCTGCCTCAACTCTTCACACAGCTCCCAGTATCGGTCTTAGTTATTTAGAAATAATGCTGCCTACTGCCATTGTGTGGTGCCTACTGAGTAGCAGACCCAGAGCTGGATGTTCTGCACCCCCCACCTCCAATCTATGACAACCCTGCCAGGCGGTATGTAATCCCCCACCTTACAGATGAGGAAACTGAGGATGGTGAGGTTACGTAACTTGGCCATGGTCTACCAGCCGGAGAGTGGCAGGTCTGGGATTTGATTCCAGGCTATCTCGGCTTCAGAGTTCTTGGCCTGTCTAGTGCTGCAGTCTGCTCTCCCTGGTATGTGTGCCTCAGAACATTGCTGGTTTCTTGTTTCAGTACTTTCTGGCTGCTGATCAGTGGACACATCTCTCCTGTCTAGCCTGTAGGGTCCTTGAGGACAGCATGTACATCAGTACATATGCTCTCCACTGTCGTGTCCAGGCTTAGTGCACAGTAGTACCTGTGTGCTGGGTTGAACTGGAGTATTTATAAGTGATAACTGGTGGGGGAACTTTCTCTTGGCTTCTCCTGAGGGAAGCACCAGTGGCTATTGGTGACACCCTGGGAAGGGTCCCAAATGTGACTGCTGGCAGGCAGACAGACTGTGCAACCTGTGGAGTGCTCCCCTCAAGGGGCCAGACTCCAGGAAGAAGCAGAGAGCCTGCTAGTGATGCAGTTAGGAGGCTGCTGGCCACAGCTGCCTGGGGGCACAGGCAGTAGGAAGACTTAAAGGCCCAGGGCTGGTGTGTGCTTGTCAACTTTTAGGGCAAATCCAAGACTCTTGGAAGAGGAGTAAATGCTGAGGAGAGGATTACTGGAAAGGAGAAATCTGAATGTTTACCCAGCACCCAGAGGCACTGGAGTGGAGAGGGCATGCTGGAAGTTGGGTAGAGACACAGGTTGGGAGAGGTACGGAAGACCTATGTGAATATGAGAGCAGTCTGAGGACACAGTCACCTTGAGAGGAGGCTTCCTATCACAGGAGGCCTGGAGGAGCTGTTTCTAAAGGACGCACAGAAGGTGAGTCATCAGCTGCAGACTCATGGTAGAGGACTGTCAGGGTCCTCCAATGCGGCGAGTCTGTGATTTACTTGACATGAAATGTGACATCCTTGATGTCAGTGCTTTTGTCAAGAGTTCTATTCCTAGAGGCAGGACAGATGAAGGGGCTCTTGTAGGATTGATATTAGAGTGATGCCATTAGGAGCTTTGCTGTGTGCTGCATTCAGCATCCTGAATTATCACCCTCCTCTGTTTGGGCAGTCTCTGAGCTGTGGGTGAGCCCAGGTGACTATACCAGGAACAGGTGGGCTTGGGTAGAAATTCTCACAGAGCCTTATGAGTGCTGCTGGTTAGGGGACAGACTACTGTTGAGAGAGGATGCCCACCTTCATGGCCACTCTGCTGCTACCTGGGTGACAAGGGCTGGTGGGAGGTGGCTTCCCAGGGGTGGGTGTCTGGTCTGCAGGTTGACCGTACATTGATCTAGGGCTAAATATACCTGAAGAGGCAGTGAGCTTGACTACGTGTAGTTCTTTTTTTTTGAGATGGAGTCTTACTCTGTTGCCCAGGCTGGAGTGCAGTGGTGTGATCTTGGCTCACCAAAGCCTCCACCTTTTGGGTTCAAGCGATTCTCCTGCCTCAGTCTCCCAAGTAGCTGGGATTACAAGCACCAGCTGCTGCACCTGGTTAATTTTTGTATTTTTAGTAGGGATGGGGTTTCACCTCGTTGGCCAGGCTAGTCTCGAACTCCTGACCTCAGGTGATCTGCCTGCCTCAGCCTCCCAAAGTACTGGGATTACAGGTGTGGGCCACCACACCTGGCCTCCCCACTTCTTAAAGTGACTCTAACATGCGTTGGGATGTAGAAGATAAAATGAGATGCAGAGAATGTGGCATGTCTCAGGGCTCTCTAGGTGACGGGACTTGGTTATGCAGCCTGGTCCTATGCTCTGACTTTATGTCTCCCTCCCTGCCCCTCACTTGCCCCCATATGTCACAAGGAGCAGCCATGTGAGCAGGGATAGGACCTCATCCCAGAGTCATGGGGAGCACTGTCTGGGTGTCTGGAGAGCAGGAGACCAAATGTATATGCTGGTGGCAGAGTGGAGGCAGGGAGGCAGGGATTGTGTTTCCTGGCTTATGCTTGGATTCTCCTGGATGCTTCAGTTGCTTGACTTTTCTCACCTTCAGTGTGGGTGGGGACTGTGATGGACCCATCAGCTCACCTCTCTTCTCACTGGCCTCTGCTCCCAGAGTCAGAGGATGGCTTTTCCACGACTCTCTCAATAGCTGACAGCACGAGCAAACACAAATCAATTTAGAATCCTTCGCTATGAGGCATCTGTCCTCCTGCCCTGCCAGCCTGCTGGGGCTGCTGCATGTCAAGTGCCGGATGCTGGTGCTGTCTGTGTGTGAGGATCCCATCAGGATGATCACATGCCCCCATACCTGGCCAGGAAGGTTCCCTCGGGAAAAGCCATCCCTACTTCACCAAAACATGAAGCGTTCAACAGATTAAGTCTCCCTCCTTCACTGCAGGAGCAGATGTCCTCAGGCTGGATTCCTGCCTGGTCACTGGGAGGTGGCATGGTTTAGGCCACTGGATGGAGGCAGTGGACCCTCAGTTGGTCACTGTGGTTGGGGACCTGCCCTTGGAGACCTCTGGCAGGAAGGCAGAGGGAAGCTCTCTCCATGTGAGGCCGGAGGCAGCTCTGAGTGGAGAAGAGCAGCAGCCCCATCTTGTGTCACCTCTGTGCCACCACTGGGCTCCCCAGAGCCCTGTCCTCTAGGTTTCCCTTTGTCACTGCTGCCGTGGTTGCATACACCCCAGAGAGCAGCAGCTTCCCTGTAGTGGCAGGAGCAGACCCACCCCCCACACTGCTGCATTCAGCCGTTCTGCTGACCACCCATAGCATCACGTCAGCCTGGGTCACAGCTGCCTTTCATCACTTTTTCCACCTCCAGCCCTTGAGGCTTTGCCAACAAAGAGCAGGGTGTGGTGGCTTGTGCTCAGAGCCATCCCTGGTGCGTCAGCAATCCCTCCCTCTCCTGTCTTTTCATTGTCTGTCTCCACCTGGACAGCACTGCCCTTCACAGGCTCTGTCGCTTCTGGGCCCTCAAGTTCCTCTGGGAGCTGCTGGGCTGTCATCTCTCCCACATTCTGACCTCTTTATTTTTATTTATTTTATTTTATTTTTTAATAGAGATAAGGTCTTGTAGAGCCCAGGCTGGAGTGCAGTAGTGTGATTATAGTTCATTGTTACCTTAAACTCCTGGGCCCAAGCCATCTTCCTGTCTCAGCCTCCCGAACAGCTGGTTCTACAGGTGTGGGCCACCATACCCGGCTAATTTTTTAGGTTTTTTTTTGTAGAGATAGGGTCTTACTATGTTGCCTAGCCTGGTCTTGAACTCCTGGCCTCAAGTGATCCTCCTGCCTTGGCCTCCCAAAGTGCTGGGATTAGAGGTGTGAGCCATTGTGCGCAGCCCTGACCTCTTTAGATCCACTCATAGCCTCCCATGCTCATCCTCCTCCTACCCCTACTGAGGTGGAGGCTTGCTCTCAATTGCATAGCATAGCTGATGGTGACTTGGTCCAGCCAGCCTCACTGGCTGTGCCCCTCCAGGCTCACCTTTCCAGGTCAGTCCTCCCATCACACAAAACCGGTTACCCTTCTCCATCATGCCTAATGTCCCTCGGTAGACGTGTGGTGCCCAGAGAGCTCTGTTCCCTGTGGCCCATCCAGTTTGGAACAGAAGGCTCAGTCACATTCATGTCTTCGTTCTTCCTGCCATCCCATGTTGACCGTCCGCTGGCCCTGAGCCAAGTCTTATATGCCTGGGGTTCCAGGGACAGAGACCTGTGGATGAGATGGTTATAGCCGCTGAGCCTCCAAACTGCTTCAGAACTTAGGATGAGAGGAAGTTTAAGAAAAAAAAAAAAAAAGACCGTGCACAGTGGCTCACACCTGTAATCCCAGCCCTTTGGGAGGCCAAGGTGGCTGGCCCCTGAGGTCAGGAGTTCGAGACCAACCTGATCAACATGGTGAAACCTCATCTCTACTAAAAATACAAAATTAGCTGGGCATTGTGGTGCATGCTTGTAATCCCAGCTACTTGGGAGGTGGAGGCAAGAGAATTGCTTGAACCCAGGAGGTGGAGTTTGCAGTGAGATCATGCCATTGCACTCCAGCCTGGGCAACAAGAATGGAACTCCGTCTCAAAAAAAGAAAAAAAAAATGCCAGGTGCCGTGGCTCATGCCTGTATCCCAGCACTTTGGGAGGCCGAGGCGGGCAGATCATGAAGTCAGGAGATGGAGACTATCCTGGCTGACATGGTGAAACCCCGTCTCTACTAAAAATACAAAAAATTACAAAAAATTAACCAGACATGATGGCACACCCCTGTAGTCCCAGCTACTCGGGAGGCTGAGGCAGGAGAATCCGTTGAACCTGGGAGGCAGAGGTTACAGTTAGCCGAGATCGCGCCACATCGCGCCACTGTACTCCAACCTGGGTGACAGAACGAGACTCCGTCTCTCTCTCAAAAAAAAAACAAAAAAAAACAAAAATCCAGGCTCGGCCCTGGGAACCACGTGGCCTCAGTGGAACCTATGATGAGTATAGATAAAAGAGACTATGCTGCAGCAGGGTTCTAAATCTGGAACCTTCCAGGGCTACTCCAGGACATTGTTAAAAGCAGACATCACTATATTGGTGGCACGGGCCGATTGCAAAGCTAGCAAATAGCAGCCTTCTCGATCTTGAGTTGTGCCCCGTCTCCCTCCTCTCTTTCCCCTCCACTTTGGCTCTGGGCAGGGACAGGTGGGGGCACACGATTTCATTTTGTTACACATTTCAAGTTTCAGAACACAGCTTTACTAACCTTTAAGTTGTCCCGCCTTTTCTCATTTTAATCTTTATTCTCTGCTTTTTTTTTTTTTTTTTTTTTTTTTTTTTTTTTAATTCTCTACTTGTTTTTAAAACTGCATTCTCTTCCCTCTATTTCTCTCCTCAGACTCTCTCCCCGCACACCCTTCCCTTTTCTGTTGCTGGCCCCTCACCTGCCCTCTGCCGGATTCCAGGGTGGTAGATTCTGTCTGGTCTGGAAGCCCAGATACCAGGATGATGGGTTTTTGACCAGAGGAGGGGATGCTGGCTCTGCTGCCACACAGTGTCTAATTCTGCTGATGCTCTTCGTCGTGGGCAGCATCACAGTTCTTGTTGTCATGCTGCTTTCCTGAGTAAACTCAAAGCCCTGTTTCCAGAATTTCCTCTGTGCCCTTTTCTCTGCTCTCATTCAGGCCCACGTAAGTACAGAAAGGAGGCCTTTGAAGGTGGGAATAGTGGGTCTGAAAATACATCTTGAAATAGAGCTGAGGGAAGAACTGAGTCATGGTAGCAAAGCCCAGGCTTCTTCCTCCCTTCCCATCCCTTCTCTAGCAGTGCTGTGGTGGGGCCACCTTCTCTGCCAGCCAGCCTGCCCCAGAATCGTCATGGGTTAGATAAGGAGCTCAGGGCTCAAGAGGTCAGCTTAAATGCTAGACTCTGTGCTTCGTATGTGGCCATATGAAGGAAAAGGTGGAGAAAAAGGAATCCAGGACTTTAGAAACTGGAAGTGACTTAGAGTTCATGACATTCAGCCCCTTCCTCGTGTTAAAAGTGAAGGCAGTGTGATTTCTGTAAGGCCGATAGAGAAGGTAGAACGAGAACTCAGGTTGCTGGGCTTGCAATCTAACCCTTTAACCTATCCCAGATGCCACTCAGAAGAGACACCAAGGGGCCTTTCTCTCCCAGCCTCACTTGCCAGTAGGCAGCCCTGCCTGCCAGAGGAAGTCTAGGCCACCCTGTAAGCTGTGTTTGCTGCCAGAAAGAAGCAGCTTCCTCCTCTGTCTGCAGCCTGTGCTAGACAGCTGGCACTGTTCTTTGTTTCCTTAGCCCTTTGGCTCAAGGTGAGACTGCTGGCAGTGGCTTGGGTAGTGTTCATTCCAGGCGCTTGTGCCAGATATTAGAGCTAGAGCAAACGAAAAGGGTTGGTGCAGGGGGTCCTCGGGCAGGAGTGGAAAGCCCTTCCTGCTCTGCTGCCTCTCCCTCTCCAGGGGGAGTAGGACTCCACTGCCTAGGAGTGGCTTTAGCGCATCATGGGTAGGGGGATGAGGAAGTCCAGTTGGTAAGGAGGTGCTCACGGAAGAGGTCCCTCCCCATACCCACTGTTGGCATCATTGCTGTTCCAACATCAGGAGCAGGTACCCTAAGTGCAAGGGGAAAAGGACTTTTTGAGGGCCATGGACTCAGAAAGGCAGCCAGCTTGATGGTCGGAATCAGAGTGGAGGTGATGCCCTCCTCCCACAGACCCTGCTTGTCCTCCTCTTGAAGCAGGGCCCAGCCCTCACTCACACAGTAGCCTCCTGGAGTGCTGGGATTAGAGGCATGAGCCACTGACTTGTCCAGAGACTGTGGAAAGGAGAGAGTGGAGGCTGTCACCCTGGGTATGGAAGCTGTTCTCTGATCCCAGAGCAAGGGAAGACCTGAGAGTCTGGGCCTAGAGCCAGCTGACATCTTAGTGTTTCCCTCTGTGCCTTGTGCTCCACGTTGGCCCAGAAGCAGGTGGAAGCCTCAGAGACTGCCCAGGTGGGTCTTGCCACCTGTGCCATCTGTCAGCCAACTGAGGCCATGTGTGTCCCTTGTGTGGCCTCAAATAAGTATACTGAGGCACGAGCTCTGTTCTTCACCCAGAACAAACAGAGTTGTGGAGACGGAAGGGCATGACTTTTCATCATTTTCCCTTTTCTCCTGCTTAGAATGCTTCCCAGCCAGTCAGTCCTTGGCTGACACACATACTTACGTGGCTCCAGGGGAAGCAGGTGGGTTGGGCTGCTAATGTTGAGTGCTTTCTTAGGAGATGCTGAGTTGATGTGGGGCCTGCAGCCTGGCTGTGGGCGAGTGTGGAAAGCCTTACTTTTCTGAGCCCAGTGGGAGGCCTCAGCAGGGCTTCCAGAGGCTGCTATTCTGGAGGTCATCTTAAGCCCCTGCCTGACTGTCAGTGAGCTGGATGAGGACCACCTTCTTGTGTTCAGCCTGACTTTCTTCTGTAGGTTCCTCTGTGTACAAGGGTTAGGCTGGGGGCCAGGTCAGGACGACTTGAGTCACTTTGGCTTGGGGGATCCACCTGGCCCAGCTGCTCACAGCTCTTCAGAGATGGGGAGAGCTGGGACCTGCCAGAGAGGCCAGGCCAGCCCTCAGACAAATGAGTCCATCTGCATTCTGCACACAGCCACACGTCCACAGTAATTGGTGAGGCGAGAATCTTGGGGAGCAGGGGGAGAGGGATCGATCTGGCTGCCGCTCCGCGATCAGCAGGGGTCGATGCCTGCTAGTGTGAGCCTGTGCCACTCTGAAGATGGAGACACTTAAGCCTATAGGGCTGGCCTGGGGAGAGGCCCCTCCAAGACTGCACTGGTGACTTGTTTGGAGTTTCAAGTCCACGGTTTGGCTGGATGTGGATGTGAAATGGTGAGACCTCCAGTCCATCCGTGTTCAGGCTCCTGGCCTCTGTAGGGGAGTTGCCCCTCTTTTGTCTTGGCTGGACCAAGGGGCAGGGGCAGAATCCATGTCCCAGCCCTATTGGGACACCCTGGGCTGTCAACCCTGTCTTGGGGCTGTTCCAGCAACAGGCCAGGCTGAGCTGCAGCGTGCTTCCTAGTGAGTCCTCCTCTTCCTGGAGACTGTAGAAAGCCAACAGGCAGCAGAGGTGTCCCCTGACCCACTCTGTTCAGCTGTGTGTGTGCTGTCTCCGTCAAGCTTCTTTCTGTCTCTCCAGTGGGTAATGGGGGCTACAGTGAATGTCTGTGGTCTGGACTGGCTGCCCCCAGTAGTGGTTCCTTGTATTCAGGGGGCAACCATGGAGCTTTCTTTCTTAAAAGATTTTTTTTAATTTTTGTTTTTCTTTGAGACGGAGTCTTAACCATCTTGTCCAGGGTGATCTTGAATCAAGCAATCCTCCTGCCTCAGACTCCCAAAGTGTTGGGATTACAGGCAGAAGCCACTGCTCCTGGCTTTTGGGGCTTTCTTGAGCTGTTATCCAAAAGCTATTGTGGCAGCTGTCTAGTCCAGTTGCCCTGCATATCGGTCTCAATACCTCAATATGAATCTTTTTTTTTTTTTTTTTTTTTTTTTAGATGGGGTCTTTCTCTGTTCCCCAGGCTGGAGTGCAGTGGTGCGATCTTGGCTCACTGCAACCTCCGCCTCTTGGGTTCAAGCAATTCTTCTGCCTCAGCTTCCTGAGTAGCTGGGACTACAGGCACATACCATGCCCGGCTAATTTTTGTATTTTTAGTAGAGATAGGGTTTCACCATGTTGGCCAGGATGGTCTTGATCTCCTGACCTTGTGATCCACCTGCCTCAGCCTCCCAAAGTGCTGGGATTACAGGTGTGAGCCACCGCGCCCAGCCTTCAATATGAATATTGAAGTACACAAGCCCCCAGGAGACTTACCTGCCTATGTGGGAGGGCTGTTGCTCTCTGCGCCCACCCACAGCCCTTGGATAGTAAGGCATCTATGGGCCTCCGTTGACTGCATGCTCCTGGACCCTCCCTGACTTTCCTCCTCCTCAGGCCCAGCGTCTCCCCAAGTCTCCCCAAGAGTCACTGGGTGCTGCTGGCCCAATAATGAGTCACTGGCCCAATAATGAGGATGACCCTATTAGGTGTGTTTGGGAATGTGGTTCCCTTGTTGCTCCCACTTCAGCTCAGTAAAACTTGGAATAACCTTCCAAAGAGTGGGTGAGGACAGAAGCTGCAGGTAGCCCCAGCCCTTCCTCAGGAAGGTGGAAGCATGTTCTTCCTGCCTCACCCCTCTGTGGCAGTGGGGAAGGGGGTAGGGGAAGAGTTAGAAGTCAAGGGAGCCAGACTAGGGGTAGCAGTAGTCAGTGTGTGTGTGTGTCTGCTACATGGCTGTGCACCTGCCCTGAAGGTGGGCTGTCAGATCCCTGGCATGTTCAGGGGTTCCTCAAGGTGAAGGGTACCATGGGTGGAACAGGCAGACCTCAGCTGGCAGGAAGGAAAGTGATGGCACCCTTAGCGTCCCTGTTGAGTCATCTGCAGCATGCTCAGGAAAGGTCCTAGCTGCCTACCCTTTGGGTAGGCATCAGAGCCTGTGCCAAAAGTGCTCCTAGGAGATGCAGGGATGCAAGGACTCACCTGGCTAAGCCCCAAGGCCTGGAAGCAGCTTCGGGAAAGGGCACCCATCCGGCAGCACCGTGGGTTGTTTACTCGCTGAGCCCGTGCCTGCTGAGTGCTTCCTATATGTGCAGCACCAGGCACTGGGGCTCATCCAGCTCAGCATGATCTCATGGGAATAATAAACCAACATGAAATTGCAGTCTCAAGTTACAGCTGGAATAATTGTTGGAAGCACTGGGGGCTAAGAGGGAGTCTGAGCAAGTGTCTTTTACCCTGAGAACCTGAGGATCCAGCCAGGTGAAGACAGCATGCAGCCTGAGGCCCTGAGACAGACAGCTGCTGGGTTCACAGCTGAGATGAGGCAGCCCCGGGTGCACGTGGTAGAGTGGGCTTTGTGGAGTTCCTCCCAGGGGACAGAATGTACTAAAATGAGGCTGGGCCGGGCGCGGTGGCTCAAGCCTGTAATCCCAGCACTTTGGGAGGCCGAGACGGGCAGATCACAAGGTCAGGAGATCAAGACTATCCTGGCTAACACGGTGAAACCCCGTCTCTACTAAAAAAAATACAAAAAACGGCCGGGCGCGGTGGCTCACGCCTGTAATCCCAGCACTTTGGGAGGCCGAGACGGGTGGATCACGAGGTCAGGAGATCGAGACCATCCTGGCTAACACGGTGAAACCCCGTCTCTACTAAAAAAATACAAAAAACTAGCCGGGCGAGGTGGCGGGCGCCTGTAGTCCCAGCTACTCGGGAGGCTGAGGCAGGAGAATGGCGTGAACCCGGGAGGCGGAGCTTGCAGTGAGCTGAGATCCGGCCACTGCACTCCAGCCTGGGCGACAGAGCGAGACTCCGTCTCAAAAAAAAAAAAAAATACAAAAAACTAGCTGGGCGAGGTGGCGGGCGCCTGTAGTCCCAACTACTCGGGAGGCTGAGGCAGGAGAATGGCGTAAACCCAGGAGGCGGAGCTTGCAGTGAGCCGAGATTGCGCCACTGCACTCCAGCCTGGGAGACACAGCGAGACTCCGTCTCAAAAAAAAAAAAAAAAAATGAGGCTGGCGCACAGCACTGCCAGGAGCCCTTTGTGGCTTAGAGAAGTAATGAGGGCTGGAGGGTGCCACTGAGAAGGGTCCTGGTTCCTGCCTGGTCCCGGGAGTACCTGCCCTCAGCCAACGGGGAAATCTAGTTGCCTTGAGTTGTTTCCTTTCCTCCCCACGCTGGGAGGCGGAGGCAGGGAGTAGTGGTCTCCTACCGCTGCTTTGGCAGTTGGAGAGAGGTTGGACCTTCTCTGTAAGGACTGGGAAGTTCCCCTCTAAGTGGCCTGATCCTGGTCATCCAGAGATTGGAGCTTCAATCTGACTTAGGATGTGGTGGAAAAGTTTGAGTCATTCTCTTACATTCCCCTGAGTTACGATACTCCTGGGGCAGGTTGGGGGGTCTTGGCAGAGGCCATCTCCCTGAGCCAGGCTTTGGGTCCGGTGCACCATAGAAGTTTGCTCCCTGGGAGAGTGGACGGGTCCTTTCCTTCCTTGCCAGACTCCATCACCTGGAGAGCAGCCCCTGTTCAGCCTGGGCCGGCGTTGGGCAGGGAGGCCCCAAGCACTACATGAGAGGAGGGGCAGCACCTCAGGAAAGTGGAGGGATGCTGGGTAGTGGCCTCATCCAGATGGGGTGGGCAGTGTCGGATACTCTCACTCTAATGCTTGTCCTTGGTCTCTAGCCCTGGCCTAGTGTGTCCAACCTGGCCAAGGACTTCATTGACCGCCTGCTGACAGTGGACCCTGGAGCCCGTATGACTGCACTGCAGGCCCTGAGGCACCCGTGGGTGGTGAGCATGGCTGCCTCTTCATCCATGAAGAACCTGCACCGCTCCATATCCCAGAACCTCCTCAAACGTGCCTCCTCGCGCTGCCAGAGCACCAAATCTGCCCAGTCCACGCGTTCCAGCCGCTCCACACGCTCCAACAAGTCACGCCGTGTGCGGGAGCGGGAGCTGCGGGAGCTCAACCTGCGCTACCAACAGCAGTACAATGGCTGAGCCGCCTGGCTCTGCATACATGCAGCATGGCCCAGCCTGGCCACACACTGCGGTGCCATCTGTGCCTGATGCCCTCTCTGGAGATAGGCTCATGTAGCCCGCAGTAGGTGAAGAATGTCTGGCTCCGGCCCTTTCTCTGTGCCCTCAGCAGCCCCTGTCCTCACTATGGACCTGGGCCAGGTGTGACAGAGTGGAGGTAGCCCAGGGGGCTGTGACTCCCCCTGAACTGAGAGCCTGGCTTGGCACTGATACCCCTCTTGGTGGGCAGCTGCTCTGGTGGAGCTGGGAAGGGATAGGACCTGGCATTCACTGTCTTCCTTGCCCTTTGACTCTTCCCAAATCAAAGGGGCGTGCAGTGCTGGGTGAAGTGTTCTGTGGCCTCAGGACCCTTTGGGACAGTTACTTCTGGGACCCCCTTTCCTCCACAGAGCCCCTCTCCCTGGCTCCACACATTCCCATGCATCCTGATCCTTCAGATTGTGCTCCAGTGGGAGACCCTGGTAGGCACAAAGCTTGTGCCTTGATTGAAACCGTAGCCCCTAGCTAGATCCAAACAACCCTCCACCTCGCAATCAAGATCTGTCTTCCTTCATGGTGCCCTGAGGGAGCCTTCCTGGTCCCAGGACCTCTGGTGGTAGGGCCATGGCGTGGACTTTCACCCTTCTGGACTCTGTGGCCATGCTGGTCGTCGGCTTGCCCAGGCTTCAACCTCTTCAGACTCTGAGGGGTCTCTGCCCACCAGCCCACTGCCCTTGGTGCCTTCTTTGTAGAGTCTACTGCTACCTCCCTCTCCCCATTGGATGTTCATTCCATTCCCCAGGTGCCTCCTTCCCAACTGGGAGGGGTTAAAGGGAGCCCCACTGCTGCTACCTGGGGGATAGGGCACCTGGGGGCCAAGGCAGAGGGCAGGGGGCCCCTCCCCATTAGGGTCCAGTGTCAGCCTGGGTTCTATCCTTTGGTGCAGCCCATTGCCCTTTCCCTTCAGGGTCTGTCGCTCCCTCCTCTGCAGCTGCACAAAGACGCCATCTGGTGTCTGCATGGGTGTTGGCAACCTGGGAGTGATCACTGCACACCCATTGTGCACACCCGCTCATCATGCACACCTGTAGTCCTCCACGAAGACATGGGAAGGTAGGAGTTGCTGCCCTGGGGGAGGGTCCCAGGCTGCTCACCTCTCCCCTTCTGAGCTTCTGCGCACCCCTCCCTGGAACTTAGCCATACTGTGTGACCTGCCTCTGAACCCTGGGTGCCTGGGGCACTGCCTTCTGACACCTGGCCTTGCCCCATCCACCCTGTGCTGCTTCCCTTCACAGCATTAACCTTCCAGTCTGGGTCCCGCTGAGTCGAAAGCTGGAAGGAGCCCCTGTGGGAGGTGGGTGGGGTTGGGTGGCTGCTTTCCCAGAGGCCTGAGGCAGAACCGTCCCCGTTTCTGTTGTGGTATCTCCCCCACCACAAACCAGGCTGGAACCCAAGCCCCTCCCTCCACAGCTGCCTTCAGTGGGTAGAATGGGGCCAGGGCCCAGCTTTGGCCTTGGGTCAACTGCAGGGCCCCTAGCATTGGGGGAGGGTTTGGCTCCCACTCAGCTTCTGCCAGTTGGCAGCCTGGGCCAGGCCCTCCTCTTCCTGCATGTGCCACCTACAGTGGGAAACAAAACTAAAGAGACCACTCTGTGCCAAGTCAACTGTGCCTTAGACACACCCTCCTGCTGTCCTCACTGCCCCCTGGGCAGGAGGCAGTGGAGAACCAAGCCCCATGGCCTCAGGATTTCCTCCCAGTTCCCTAACTGTCTCTGAGGACCTGAAGCTCTGGGGATTATGTTCTCTCTCACCCAGGGTGGGCCTGGTCCTGAGGGCGGGACAGGGGGTTTGGAGATGTGGGCCTTTGATAGACCCACTTGGGCCTTCATGCCGTGGACCATGGATGGAGAATGTGCAGTTATTTATTATGCGTATTCAGTTTGTAAATGTATCCTCTGTATTCAGTAAACAGGCTGCCTCTCCAGGGAGGGCTGCCATTCATTCCAACAGCTCTGGCTTCTTGCTGTAGGACCAAGGGGTTGCCCTGGAGGAGGGGTGGGGTCCCTGGCCTGGGCATGACTACTCTAGGAAGAGCCACTGCTACTCAAGGAGCCACTCAGCCCCGTCCATGCCAGAAGTCCAAGTAGGGAGTCGAACCCTCAACAGCCTCTGCTTTCTCCTGAGCCAGGAAGACAGACACGAATGCATGATGGGACAGGGCCTGGGTCTTTAATGGGTTGAGCTGGGGAGGGGCCTGTGGTGGGCTCAGTTGTAGGCAATGACCTGGTTGATCCAGGCGCTGAACTTGCTAACTCGAGTATACACGGCAGGTGCGCGCACATTGCAGTTTTTGGTACCCCAGGAGACAATACCAATAAGCACCCACGTGTTTCCCTTCTGGCAGACAAGAGGGCCTCCGGAGTCACCCTGAGAGGGAAGAGGGAGGGAGAAGTGAGTGTGGGGGATTGGGGAGGTGTGCCATAGGACAGCGCAGAGGACCGGGTGCTGGGGCTCACCTGGCATGAGGAAGCACCTGCGCCACCTGCACAGATCATGGAGTCAGTGATATCTGAGCCCCAGTACTGCCGGCACTGATTCACAGTGACCAGGGGTAAAGCCACCTGCTGCAGACGTGCTGGTGTCACATTGCCTGTGGGCCAGGAGGGGTAGTCAGGTGGGGCCCAGAACACTGGTCCCCACCCCAGTCCTCCCACCCTGAGCTTTGGCCTGAGTTCCTACCCACGCCACTGAGGCGACCCCAGCCGGTGGTGACACACGTGAGGCCTTCAGTCAGAACCTCGTTTGAGGATGCCAGGCAAACTGGCGAGATGCGTGTTGTGTACTGGGCTGGTGAGGCGAGCTTCAGCAGTGTCACGTCATTGTTCATGGTGGTAGGGTTCCAGCTAGGGTGTGTAATGGCCTGTGGGGTCAGAAACAGTCCATGTTGGGCTGGGGTGGGCCCCGGCACCTGGGGCTGATGGGTGCTGAGCAGGGTAGGCCAGGGCGTGTCCTGAATTCCCCGTTCCCAGCACCCATCCACTTGCACTGCCCACTTTTCCTCCGTGTCTGCAACCCAGGCACTCACCTGAGAGATGGACAGAACCTGCAAGGGCTCAGCGTTCGACGATAGGTCATGCTCGCCCAGGACAACAAAGTGGCGGCCAGGGCTGCAGAGGGGTGGGGTTAGGCAGCTGCAGGGAGGCCAGAGCGAGAGGGGGACAGCCAGGGGAGGAGGCAGGAAGAGGCGAGGGGCGGGGCAGGTGGAGTGCAGGTGCTCACCTGACATTGCAGTGGGCAGCAGTGACCACCCAAGACTGGCTGATGAGAGAACCACCGCAAAAGTGGAAGCCGCTGCTGTCCTGGGGTCAGGGCTCAGAGGTCAGAGTGGGGTTGGGCTGGTTAGGCTGCCCCTAGGCATGACGTACCCAGGACCCTGCCCACCCCTCCGGTGGTATACCTGCAGGGACACCTGCCAGGGCCAGGAGCCTGGTACTGCATTCTCCCCGTTGACAATCCTCTGGCTGAAGCTCAGGGCTGGTTTGATGGCAGGAACACCGCAGCCTGGCCATTGGGCTAATGAGGACCTGCTTCCTATGCCTCAGCCCACCTTTCCCCGCCTCCTTCTGGGTGCCCGAGGCTGTGCACCCCAGATAGGTCAGTCAAGAGGGTACAACACTACCCCTTTCCCAACAGGGTACATGCAGGCACCTTCGGGCCCCACAGCTATCTTGGTTATCCCCATCCAACCAGTCCCCCAGTGCTTCTGTTCTCTCACATCTTTCTCCAGCCTAGTCCCCGCTGTTCCCCATCTCTACCCCTGGTCTCTCTGCCCGCTCCAGGCCTGAACAGTACATACCCTTCATGCAGCCAGAAGGTTATTTCTAAAAGTCATGGGCAGCTCTTCCTGTCTCAGCTTCCTAAACACTCCCGGGCTCCAGGGCCTTGCTCAAGCTCTGGTCCTATTCGTGAGACTCCCCCACCCCTGCTCCCCTGCCCTGGCATATCCTGTTTCCTTTGCCCACTCTGTCCACCTTTGTCCCTCCCAGCCAGCCTGGCCCCTTCCCTGGGCTAGTGCTGGGAGCTGAGTTGTTCCCAGGTGTGAATCAGGGCTGGTCCTGGCCCACTCACCCCAGGAGGAACCGAGGAGAACCAGGCTTAGGGTCAGGCTGAGCAGCAGCATCGTGGCAGATGTGAGGTTGGGAGCTGGGCCTGGCTTTATGGGTCTTCTCGTCCTTGAGCTAAAGCTCCAGGCCTGAGGCCAGGCCAGCTGTGTAGACTTAGCCACCTCCCACGCTCCAGTCAAGAGAGGCCCTTTAGGCAAGGTCCCCTGACCCAGGCCTATACTTATCGGACAGAGCCCAGGTGTGAGGCTCTCACCTCTGCCACCTCCCAAAGCCTGGCCTCTAATTGGCTCCCAGAACCACCTCCCATTCCAAATGTTGAGCCCTGGGTACCGAGGGCAGATGGTTAAATTAGGTCTATAGTGACAACCTGGTGGCTGGGATCAGAGGAGTCTCCCAGGGCTATCAAAGGCACCAGGCTCTCAGAGAAGGCCACTCAGCATCCAGGGTGTTCTGACTGGTGGAGGGAATGCTCACTGTGGTCGACTTTGCTGTGAAGGGTCAGGGGCCGTGAGGTTCTGGCAGGTTGGGAGTCCTAACACATCATCTCAGTGGTTCCTCATCCGTTTGGAACAGGAGTCACAGGTCTGCTCAGAGATGGTGACTCTCACACCAGCACGTGGTTGAGTTGGACACAAACCTGCATTTGTCTGGCACTGAAGCCCCCAGTCTTTTTTTTTTTTTTTGAGACAGAGTCTCACTCTTCGCCCAGGCTGGAGTGCAGTGGCTCGATCTTGGCTCACTGCAAGCTCCGCCTCCCGGGTTCACACCATTCTCCTGCCTCAGCCTCCCGTGTAGCTGGGACTACAGGCGCCCGCCACCATGCCCGGCTAATCTTTTGTATTTTTAGTGGAGATGGGATTTCACTGTGTTAGCCAGGATGGTCTGGATCTCCTGACTTTGTGATCCACCCACCTCGGCCTCCCAGAGTGCTGGGATTACAGGCGTGAGCCACCGAGCTCGGCCAAGAAGCCCCCACTCTTAACAATGAGATGATGCTTGTGAAGTGCCTGGCATTTAGGAGGGCAAAGTGTGAGCTCTTGGTGCCTGGCAGACCCTGAACTGAGGCTGCAGTTGGAGGTGGAGAGTGACAGCCATCAAAACTCTGCCACCCTCTCTAGGCCTTGGGGCTCCCATGGGCAAGCCCCTGGTGTCTGCAGCCCATTTGTTACTGAGATGCAGGCCAAGCTTGAAGGGAGAAGACACCCTGTGTGTAGAATTCCAACAGGTGCATTGGCTGGCCTGCTTCCGGGAGTGTGAGGGCTTTAACTGATTCAAGAACAGATCACGGCTGGGTGTGGTGGCTTACGCCTGTAATGCCAAAACTTTGGGAGGCAGAGGTAGGAGGCTTGATTGCAGGAGTTCGAGACCAGCCTGGGCAACGTGATGAAACCCTGTCTCTACAAAAAAAGTTTTTTAATTAAAAAATGATCTGGGCATGGTGGTACACACCTGTAGTCCCAGCAACTGAGAAGGCTGAGGCAGGAGGGATCACTTGAGCCCTTTTCAAGGCTGCAGTGAGTCATGAGTGCACCACTACATTCCAGCCTGGGCGATGGAGCTAGACCCCGTCTCAAAAACAAGAAACCGCATCATTTAAAAAAGGAGATGAATTGGCCAGGCGCAGTGGCTCACGCCTGTAATCCCAGCACTTTGGGAGGCCAAGACGGGCGGATCACGAGGTCAGGAGATCGAGACCATCCTGGCTAACACAGTGAAACCCTGTCTTTACTAAAAATACAAAAAATAGCTGGGCGTGGTGGCGGGCGCCTATAGTCCCAGCTACTCAGGAGGCTGAGGCAGGAGAATGGCGTGAACCCGGGAGGCAGAGCTTGCAGTGAGCCAAGATCACGCCACTGCACTCCAGCCTCGGTGACAGAGCAAAACTCTAAGAAAAAAAAAGATGAATTAATGGATAGAGAGATGGATAGATGATAAAGCAAATATAACAAAATACTATCAGGTCTGTGGTGACCTGACAGTGTATGGGTATTCAATATACAACTCTACTTTCCTGTTACATTTACAAATATTCATAATAGAATGTTGGGGCTCAGGGAGCAGTCAGCGGCCCAGGGATGTCCAGCCTGGCATAGACCCTCCCTGGAGCCTGGGCCGACTCTCCCTGACAGTTCTGAAGCTGCAGTGGAGTTCATCTGTTTGTTCTCACTAAGGGCAGGATGCTCTTGCTGGCACCCAGCAGCCAGGCCTGAGACTCAGCAGGGGCCCAGCAAAGGTTTGTTGGAGAAATGTGTCCTCTCTCCCCATGTGAGTCCTGTGAGCCTTCTTAACCCGGAAAACTTGGAGTCACAAGCCCAGCATGTGCAGACAGAAGCCAAGCTTCAGGTGAGCAGTGCAGGCATGCCTCGCCATCTGAGGGGTGTCACCGGTAAAGATGTTGTGAGGTTGAGAAGTGCTTGGTGAGAACTTGCCTTGGAGTCAGGGAGTGGCTCCTCTTGTCAGCACTTTAGCCCTCAGTGAGGCCTTACTGAAAGGTATGAGCTTTGTCCTGGGCCACTGAGGAGCCATGGAAAGTCCCTAGGAGGGGTCATGGGGTCTTTCGTGTTTTACAAGTCTCCAGTGGACTAGAGGGCAAGAGCAAGGCAGTGGAGTGATGGGGGAGCCTCCAAGATGTGGAGTCAGAAGGAAGGTTTGGATGGAGATGAAGCCTGCAATGCTGGCCAGGGCTGGGGTTCTGGAGTTGTAGGTGCCTGAGGTGATGAGTGAAGAGCATCTCTTAGGCCAGACACTAGAGCTATGGGAAGTAATGGTCCCTGCAGGGACGCCTTAGCTACAGAGCCCTGCTGGCTGCCTGCCTACCCTACTCCACTCAAGAATGACACAGCCATCTGTTTAACTGTATTTTCTGGGTTTATTCCCCCTTGTTCCAAGCTCTAAGCCTCAACCTATTTTACTCCACCTCCATAGCCTGCACAGTTTCCTCCACTAGCTCCAGGGTTAGTGGCTTCACGGTTTGGGTCAGGACAGCTGTGGTTCCAGGCACAAAGTGGTAGCGGCCAGACCTGGGAGAGAGGAGGGACGGCCTCTGAACATGGGCCTGTCATGTGGCCCATCCCCTTCTTGCAGCCCTCCATCTCCCCTGCTGCAGCCCCACACATCCCTGTGGTACCCCATCTCCAGCACTCACCTCTTCACGGGCTCTGTGGGTGAGCTCAGTGTCCGCAGCAGCTTGGCGCCAGTCTTCGTGATCACACATGCGTCCACATTGCCTCCGGAGCCCAGGTCACCCAAGATTCCGGCGGTGATGGCTTCCACCAGCAGCCCCTGAGCGGCCTCTAGCTGCGGTGATGAGTGTGTGAGGCCTGACGGGCCCTCTGCTGTTAACTTAGGCTACAGCCTGGGGACTTGCCTGTCCACTCACCCAATCTGGTCTTGCACCCCAAACCCCCACTGTGTTTCTCCCTCTGAGCCTTAGCCACCTCTGAGGCAATATCACCTGCTTCCATCCCACCCCAAACAAAATGTAGGCTCCAGACGTTGATATAAGTGTGACCCTACTGGTCCTTCCCTCCGCCCTCGGCTCCAAAAGATCCTCTGTGAGCTTCGACTTCTCCCAACCATCCAGGCTTTGGTATTGGACGGTGTTGTGCCAGGACCGCACTTCTCTGCCCTTACTCCACTCACCCTTCAGTGGTCACCACCTCCAAGCCTTCCCCCACCTCCACACCGGGCTAGGGTCCTGTGCTCCCCCAGCTCCCGGGTGCACATCCCACCAGCGACCACATAGTTGGGGACAGAGGCCGCTCACCGTCATGTTCGGCTGGAACCGGTCTTCTAGTACCGCCAGGGCCTCGCCCTGGCCAGAGCCTGAAGGCAGGAGAACCATCTGAAGTCAACCGCTGCCACCCAGTTTGGAGTACAACCGTGAGGCCAAGGTCACAGGGGCAGGGTTCGAGGAGAAGGGACAGAAGTGCTCACCCAGGGCTGTGAAGGGCAGACGGCTGTAGGAGCCATGGGGATGCACGCTGTAGAGCTGCGGTCCAGTCAGGTCTACGCCGCCCACGATCAGCGATGCACCCACGTGGCCCCGGTACCTGCTCGAGGATGGGCGGGGTCGGTCACAAGCGGGGGCCTAGGCCCCGCCCCTCTGTGCCTCCGCCCTTAGGTACTATCCCCGTCCCTTCCTGTGATGTGGCGCCCGATGACTGACATGGCCTTTTCCGATAGCCCAGCTTCTCTTGGGCTGGCCTCTTCCGGTCACCTGGCCCGTCGCGGCCCCGCCCCCCTTTCTGTCCCGCCTTCCATCGGCCCCGTGCCGGCAACGACCCCTCCGGGGATCCTGTTAGCCCCGCCCCCGCACCGGAAGAGCGTCTGGCACAGGACGCGAGTGACCGTGGCCACGCGGGGCTCTCGGCCCGTGGATAGCGCGTGTAGCTCCATCTTGGACGCCACCATCCTTGTGGTCATCTCGGCGTCAGCGGCTACTCCAGCCCCACAGCAGCTGAGGGAAAAGGGAGGATCGGTGTGGGCAGGACTGGCACGTGCCGGGACCGGAGTGGGAACGAGGGGGCCGTTCTCTTTTGCGTGAGGGAACTGGGCTGGTGAGTCTCACTAGATTTTGGGGGCGATGAAGTGGATCTTCTCACAGCTCTTGTCCGCCACGACCGAATCGTTAGTGGCTCGAGTGTCGGCGCCCAGAATGACTCCGTCCTGAGGAGAGGGAGGGACCGCAGCCTCAGTGCCTGCTCGATACTCCCGGCTCCCCTCCAGCTTCCCTGTCCTTCCCCGCTGCTCACTTGGAACACAAGGCCCGCGATGGTTGTCCCGGTCTTGCGTGCATGAGGGACCTTGAGCCCCGGGAGGACGCGTTCCAAGGATGCATTTCTGGAAACGGAGGAGAGCGCCCAGGTTTCGGCTCTGCTTCCAGTACCCCTGTTGCTTCCCCTAACCTGGTCCCCGTCTCCCTCATCTTCCGGGGTAAGCCTGGAACCCAAGTCGCCCAACACACCCTCCCCCACCCCCAGCCAGGAAAAAAGGCCACGACCAAGCAGAGGTGACTCAGGAGTGATCGTCCCCTCCCCAGCCCCCGCTTCACCTTTGGCAGTTCTCGAAGGAGAAGCCCCCTCGGGGCTCCAAGGCTGGCTTCAGCATCTTGGGGCAGGCAGAGCGGATTAGGGGTCGCGGGTGGATGAGTCAGTCAGACAAGTGGGGCCAGTGAGGAACTAAAAAGTCCTCTGCTAGGCTTGACGTCTGTCCTTCCTACTTTCGCTTTCGCCTTTACCCTTCAAAGGCCCGTGGCGGTTTTCTGCATCTTGTCTTTCACTTTCGGCTTCACTTGTGGCTCTGAGCATTTGGAGAACCGGGGGATGTCCCTTGCTGTGCCCTCTGTGCTGCTCACAGGGTCCTCTGTTGGATAGAGATTCAAATCTCTTCCCTTCTGGACATTGTTCAGGTCCTCCTCCCCCTCCATCTGAGCCCCCTGCTCTTACCCTAGCCTCAACTCTGACCTCCAGTCCCAGCATAATAAAGCTCTCAGAGCCTTGGCCAAGTCTGCATTGTTGCTGGCCACCCAGTAGCATCAGGCATGGCTGACTTTTGTTCCTTGTCACCTTTCTTCCAACTCTTGCCTCTTTTGTTGCCTTCACTCCTCTGTGAAACCTCAAACACAGGCTCAGTCTTCAGCCACAGGGACCCTGGTCTTTCCATCTTCCATCTCAGGTGACATCTTCCCCCTCTCAAGAGGGGCATCATGGGTGCTGGGTTCCACTCACGGCCAAGCCTTGTTATTTCACCTCCCCAGTGACCTCTTGTCTGCACACATCTTTCTCCTAGCACTTCTCGTCTCAGCTAGCAACCTCTCCCACCTGGACATTGCACTGGCCTCCCTGATTACCTTGCGATTCTTGCCCCCTACCTCAGGCTACACCTTACCCTGCAGAGAGTGGGTCTTTCTGAATTGGAAATCTGGTCACACTCTTTCTCTGGTTTAAACCCTTCAGCAATCTGGGCCTGATGGCTCACACCTGTAATCCCAGCACTTTGGAAGCCCGGGAGTTCGAGGCTGCAGTGAGTACGGATCATGCCATTGCACTCCAGCCTGGGCAACAGACCCCATCTCAAAAGGGGGAAAAAAAGACTTAGGTTTGAGCCTAAGAGCAGCACGCAGCTGCCAAAGGGTTTACTTTTTTTTTTTTTTTTTTGAGACGGGGTCTTACTCTGTTGCCCAGGCTGGAGTACAGTGGTGCGATCTCATTTCACTGGAACCTCTGCCTCCCAGGCACAAGCACTCTTCCACCTCAGCCTCCTGAATAGCTGGGATCACAGGCACACACCACCATGCCTGGCTAATTTTTTGTATTTTTTTTTTTTGGTGGAGATGGGGTTTCACCATGTTGCCCAGGCTGGTCTTGAACTCCTGAGCTCAGGTGATCCACCCTCCTCAGCCTCCCAAAGTGCTTGGCTTACAACCATGAACCACCATGGTTGGTTGTGCCTGGCCTATTTTACTTTTTTTTTTTTTTTTTGAGACGGAGTCTTGCTCTGTCGCCCAGGCTGGAGTGCAGTGCCGCGATCTCAGCTCATTGCAAGCTCCGCCTCCCGGGTTCACACCATTCTCCTGCCTCAGCCTCCCGAGTAGCTGGGACTACAGGCGCCCGCCACCACGCCCGGCTAATTTTTTATATGTTTAGGAGAGACGGGGTTTCACTGTGTTAGCCAGGATGGTCTCGATCTCCTGACCTCGTGATCTGCCCGTCTCGGCCTCCCAAAGTGCTGGGATTACAGGCGTGAGCCACCGCGCCCAGCCCACTACCTCTTTTTTTTCTTTGACACAAGGTCTTGCTGTTGCGCAGGCTGGAGTGCCATGGCACCATCTTGGCTCACTGCAACCTCAGCCTCCCTAGAAGATTTGACTACAGGTGTGGCCACGCCTGACTAATTTAAATTTTTTTTTTTTTTTTTTTTAGATGGAGTTTTGCTCTTGTTGCCCAGGCTGGAGTGCAATAGCGTGATCTCGGCTCACCGCAACGTCCACCTCTCGGGTTCAAACGATTCTCCTGCCTCAGCCTCCTGAGTAGCTGGGATTACAGGCATGCGCCACCATGCCTGGCTAATTTTGTATTTTTAGTAGAGACGGGGTTTCTCCATGTTGGTCAGGCTGGTCTCAAACTTCCGACCTCAAGTGATCCGCCCACCTTGGCCTCCCAAAGTGCTGGGATTACAGGCGTGAGCCACCACGCCCGGCCTAATTTTTTAAATTTTTGTAGAGATGAGGTCTCACTATATTGCCCAGGCTGGTCTCGAACTCCTGGGCTCAATCAAGTCAAACCCAAGTCTTTACAGTGGTCCATTACTCTTCTTGTCCCTCTGACTTCAGTATAGGCACTGCCTCCTCTGGGAGGCCTTTGCTGACCCAAAAGACTCAGCCTCTTGTGCTCCCTAAGCTTTCCTCAGAGCATTTAGCTTCATTAGTAATTAAACTTTCATTAGTGAAATGATCTGATTAATGGTTGTCATTCCCAGATTCAAATTCTAAATTTTTTTTTTTTTTGAGACCCAGTCTCTCTTTTTTTTGAGAGTCTCACTCTGTCGCCCAGTCTGGAGTGCAGTGACATGATCTCAGCTCACAGTGACCTCCACCTCCCAGGTTCAAATGATTCTCGTGCCTCAGCTTCCAGAGTAGCTGGGACGACAGGCGTGCGCCACCACACCTGGCAAATGTTTTGTATTTTAGTAGAGATGGGGTTTCTACCATGTTGGCCAGGCTGGTCTTAAACCCCTGAGATCAGGTGATCCGCCTGCCTCGGTCTCTCAAAGTGCTGAGATTGCCGGCGTGAGCCACTGTGCCTGGCTTCTAAACTCTTGTGGCCCTGTCATTCACCCAGCACTCAAAAGGCTGTCCCACTTGCCCTTTTGGGAGCTGGGAGGGACAGCTCAAATCATCCCCTCCCTGTACTCCTCTGACAGGGTTGGTGGATGCAGCCAGCTCCAGTCCCTACGCCCAGCACTGAGGCAGGCCTGGTGCACGCTGCCTCAACAGCTCAACCAGGAGTGGACAGCTGCACATCTAGGGTGCCCACCTCAGTCCCAGGCCTCAGCAGAGCCCATTTTGCCCCACTCTGCACAGCACTGAGCCTGTGGCTGGTGATGAGTGAAACCTGGTGTGGGACTCTAGTGCCTCCCTTCAACCTGCAATATACACGTCAGGGCTTACGGCAGCAAAGGAAGGTCTTTATTCAGGAGGCGGGGGCTCTGGGCTGGCAGTCAGGGATGCAGGGGGACCCTGGCGGTAGGCACCCAGCAGGATAGCATTGATGTGCTCCAGGGTCTGGTTGCTGAAGACCATGTTGAGATGCTGTATCCCACGCAGGGGCAGCAGGTGCACGGGCTGCGGCTGGCGGCCCTGCCAGAGGCCACAGAGCTCAGTGCTGCGCGTGGCCACTGTGTCGTCACCGTCCTCATAGAGCACATCCACAGGGTCCGTGTAGGGGAAGCC
Source organism: Theropithecus gelada (assembly GCF_003255815.1). Taxonomy (NCBI): domain Eukaryota; kingdom Metazoa; phylum Chordata; class Mammalia; order Primates; family Cercopithecidae; genus Theropithecus; species Theropithecus gelada. The sequence goes on from NC_037688.1 coordinate 25,755,895, forward strand.
GTGGTCGTAGATGTAGGTGCGGGGTGTGGGCAGGCCCACGCCATAAAGACAGTATACTTCCACGCCAGGCGCTGGGAGGCCTGCCAGGAGGTCACGTGACTGCAGCCACATGTACCAGCCTTCCTCAAAGTGCAGGTCTGCAAAGAAGCGCTGGAAGTCACGGCCTGTGTAGTTGAAGCTGGGGGTGGAAATGAACACGTGGTCCTCAGGCCAAGCCATGCGAGAGGGAAACATCCAGGGGGAGGTGGTCGTTATGCGCTGCTCCTCTTTCAGCTTGATGCTGGACATGATGGGGATGCCCTGGTTGTCACCTGTGGATAGGGAGCAAGGTGGGACAGGGAGCCAGACCTGGCTACCCCTGGCCCACAACCTGCTGAGTGTAGGCTCAGCCAGATGCTCACTCTTGCCCCTGCCCAATCTAGACATAGACTCTAAGCCACAGGCTTGAGAAGGCCTGATATTCAATGATGCTCAGTGTCGGCTTACTCAGTGAGAAGCTGTTGGGCGGAGCTGTAGGGCTTCAAAAGAAGGGCAGGGGCAGGCACCATGGCTCACTCCTGTAATCCCAACACTTTGGGAGGCTGAGGCAGGAGGATCACTTGAGGCCAGGAGTCCAAGACCAGCCTAGGCAATGCAGTGAGACCCTGTCTCTACAAAAAAAAAAAAAAAAAAAAAAAAAAAATCAGCTGGGCATACTGGATTGCACCTCTAGTCCTTAGCTACTCACAAGACAAAGGCAGGAAGATTGCTTGACCCTAGGAATTTAAGGTTACAGTAACTATGATCATGCCACTGCACTGTAGCCTGGGTGACAGGACGAGATCCCAGCCTAAAAATAAATAGGGCTGGTTATGTTGGCTCACGCCTGTAATCCCAGCACTTTGGGAGGCCGAGGCAGGCAGTTGACTTGAGGTCAGGAGTTCAAGACCAGCCTAGCCAACATGGGGAAGCCCCGTCTCTACTAAAAATACAAAAATTAGCCAGGCATGGTGGCACATGCCTGTGATCCTAGCTACTAGGGAGGCTGAGGCAAGAGAATCACTTGAACCTGGGAGGCGGAGGTTGCAGTGAGCGGAGATTGCACTACTGCATTCCAGCCTGGGAAACAGAGCGAGACTCCATCTCAAAATAAATAAACAAGTATTTTGTAAAAGGCCCAGCACAGTGGCTCACGCCTGTAATCCCAGCACTTTGGGAGGCTGAGGCAGGAAATCACTTAAGCTCAGGAGTTTGAGACCAGCCTGGGCAACATAGCAAGACTTTGTTTCTACTAAAAAATAAAAATAAATTAGGTGTGGTGGTGCGCGCCTATCGTCTCAGCTACCCAGGAGGCTGAGGCAGGAGGGTTGCTTGGGCCAGGGAGATTGAGGCTGCGGCTATGATCGTGCCACTGCACTCCAGCCTGGGCAACAGAGTGAGACCCTGTCTCAAAAAAAAAAAAAAAAAAATGTAGGTGGGGCTTCCTGAGGACGGGGTGTGTGGGGATGGTGGGTGAGGCCCGGGATGTGTGGGGATGGTCAGGGCGGTGCTGGCTGTCTTCCCTTGGGCATGTGTCTCTCTGCTTCTTGTGTGGCTTGTGCTGCATTGGGGGCCACAGAGTTTGGCATTTATTGGTGGTGTCTGATGAGTGTTTCTCTGTCCAGACTGTGTTTCTCTCTCCAGACCGGCTCCCACGGTACAGGGGGTGGGGAGTAGGTGATAGCTGTGTCAGTGCTGGGCCCTGGTGCCACTCCCTAGGGAAGGGCAGGCGGGGCTCCAGGGGGTCTGGCCCTAGCTCTGGCAGACCCATCCTCAGTAAAGCACATCCCTCGGCAAAGGCGCTCCTGCGAGCAAGCGGAAGGCAGGCAAGGGTTGGGTAGGCAGGCTCTGGGGCTACAAGGAACAAACCTGGGGGCAGATAGCTGGGGTTCACTTTCTGTTTTCACCGCCCTTTTGCCATCACTGACACAGACTCTGGAAGGAGCCACCCTAATTGCTCAGGCCAGGGTCACTGCTCTGGAGGCCAGTGACAGCGAGCATGCCTGCCCAGGGGTGGTAGATGGCACCCCCAGAGGCCACCGTGAGCAGGAGCCGCAATGAAGGCAGGCCCAGGATCAGCTTCGTCTCACCCATCGCTGGGCCTAAGTGGTCAAGGCCTTCTCACCTGAGGCCAAGACCAGCATGGGCTTGATGGAGCCGCCCCAGGGAGCCCCAAGAGAGATGAAGCCATCGATGAAGCGGTCCTTCCAGGCCTGGGGCTGGCGCAGCAGGAAATAGAGCAAGTGTAGACAGCCAAGGCTGTGGCCAATGAGGAAGACAGGCTTCCCATAGGCAGCATGCATCTCCTCCACCAGCCCTGCGAGCTTGTGGTAGTACTCCTCCTGCTGGCCTGCAGTGGGTGGGAGGGGTCAGGGCAGTTGGGGTCTGGGGCACCTGCCCCACCCCAAGCTGGTCATCCGTAGAGACACTCACCGGGCTCCAGCCGCCAGTCATAGGGGGCGGCGCGCACAGTCTCGTCCCGCACGTAGCCGTTGTTGACCAGGTTCTGCACCAGTGTGTGCAGGTACCCTGTGGGGGGAGCAGCAGCACCGGGGGCTGGGCCATGCCTGCTGCGGGCCAGCACCCCAGCCTGGAGCCCCAGCCCTGCCCTCTGACAAACCTGCCAGCTTGCTGCTGTCCAGGTACTCCACAGAATAGGTCTTGCCAAAGCCGGGGACGCGGATCTGGACACCAGGGGCGTTGGACACAAGCCCAGAGCTCCGGTTGTAGACAACCCTGCAGGGCGGGGGTGCCACTCAGCAGCCAATAGCCAAGGGGCAGTGTGTCGGGGCTGGGGCGGAGCACATGGCTGTACCTGGTGTTATCGATCCAGCAGTCTACCCCGAGGGGTAGGAACATGTTGAGATCCAGCCAGATGGTGAAGAAGTCCTCTGTCTTGCGGTAGCACATCCAGTTCACCACATCTGGCTTGTCCAGCTTGGCTTCTAGCTGATTCCCCAGGCAGCCGGGCACTGTGAGTAGCGGCCCTCACTCTGGACTCTGGATTCCCCCGGTGACCCTTACCCCAGTCACCCCAGATGCTGCAGTGACCAGACCCACCCCCAACCTCCCACACCCTCAACCCTAGGTACAAAGCATACTTACCCTCCCCTGCTTACACCCCCTCTCCCCGCTGTCCCCCCAGTAGCCAAAGCCCAGGCCTCCCTGAGGAAGGGAAGGTGCTGAGGTGCTGAGGCCAAGGCCGCTGACCCCTGCCTCTGCAGAGCAAACACCCAGCCTGGCGCTCCTTTATTTCCAAAGTCCAGGGTGGGAACAGATAGGTCTAGGGGCAGGGGGGCTGGGCTTAATAGGGGCCGGGCATGGATGGGCCTCTCCTGCTCACCGGTCCTGGGCTGGGCATCTTGTCCTTGGTGGGTGGGGGCCAAGGAAGGAGTGGTGGGGTTTGGCCCAGAGTCTGGTGTGGCTGTGGCTGACCACAGCTTGTGATGCCCCAGCCAAGACCTCAGGCACATCCTGTCCCCCACTCCGCCCCCCTGGGGTAAGCAACTGAGAGACACATAGTCGGGCGTCGGGGAGAAGGGAGGTCATTCCTCTATGGGACAAGCTTTTGGCCCCTCCCCACACCAAGGCAGGTACTTACACCGGGGCTTATGCAGGGCAGAAGGGTTTTGGCCGGGTCAGCTGCCAGGGGCTGGGGCCCAGGCTCCCCAGGGTCTGGCGTTTTGCATCAGGGGCCTGGTGGGGGCTTACCGAGGATGACCGGCCGTGTGTGGTTACTGAGCTCAGCCTTGGGCGTGGTGTGCGGGGGGAAGAGCACATTGAGGAGCCAGAAGGGGGCGGCAGGAGGGAGCAGCAGCCCCAGCAGCAGCGGCACCCACTGCCATGGGGAGCCGGGCGGCCCCATTCCAGCCCTGGTGCCTACTGTCAGAGGAAGCGGCACTGGGCTAGCCTTATCTGGTGTGGGAGTGGGAGGGGCCCTAGGGCCAGTGGGAGGGACGGCCTGGCCAGTGGGGGTTGTGGCCAGAGATTGCCGGAAAGGGGCACAGCCTCAGGGAGCCGGCTCTGGGCCTGGGTTCAGTTCCGCCTTCTTCTCTTGGCGCCAGGGGAAACAGAGCCGGGGCAGCAGGAGGCCCAGAAGTACACAATGTTTTATTGAAAAAGTCAGGCCTCAGCTCGGCTGTCTCCATTCGGCTCAGCTTGGTGGGGGGCCCTGCCCATAGTTGACTGAGCCAGATCTTCCTGCAGGCAGCTGGGCTGGACTCCCTCCCTGGCTACCCTTCCCTTCGTCTCTGATGGTGACATCCAAATAATAAATATGCAATAAATAGTGCTCCTGGACTGGGCTGCGCCAGCTGCCTTCAAACCCCACTCGGCCCCAACCAGTCTTCTCTCGCCAGGACAGGCCTACTGGGGTGCTAGAGAGTAAAGTCCCCAAACCTCCCACAGTCCCACAAGACCTGGGATCCATCTCCATTTTGAGGCCCAGGCCTGGTTTCCAAGGAGACCTAGCAAAGCTGGGTCCAGGACAGGGCCAGGCAAGCAGGGCTGGCAAGTGGGTGCTGGGAAGAGGCTGTTACCCCAGACCACAGCTTGTGATATCCTGGCCAAGACCTCGACTCCAGGCCACAAGATGACACTGGGCTCAGGAGTAGATGGTGATGACTTCACGGCCACCACCACGCACCAACAGCACCCGCTCAAGGCCCTCGGTCAGTACCTCGAGGAACTCCATGTCTGCAGGGCCTCAAGTCAAGGAGGCAGCAACAGAATCAATGGGTAACCAGGGCCACCTGGGCCACACCCACCCAGGGGGCCCGGGAGAGGAGCTGCTGGCCTGACCTCCCACGCTGCCCACCTCCCAGTTGCTGCCCCTCCACAAAGGGATCCAGTTCTCGTCGCCCTCGCTGTTCTTGGGTGGGCCAGGCATGTTTAGGAGAACCAGGCGGGCGTCGTGGGAGCGCGTGACAATGACTTCATTGAGCTTCACAGCGGTGTGCATGCGTCGCACGTTGGACTGGTCCCTACACGTAGTGCAGCCAATCACAGGTCACCATAAGCCATCCTGCAAGGAGGGTCCCCACCCCTGGTCCACCTAACACCACTTGTCTGCCCCACCCCACCTCCACCCCTAGATTCCAGCGCCACTGGGTCTGTTTTTGCTGCACTCACGGCTTAATATGCACCAGCTCCCGGAAATTGTCAGGGGCATGGCTGGGGTCCCAAGTCTCAGTCATGTACTTGTCCCTGGTCCATGTCATCTGGATCTTGTCAGCCCCCACTGCAGACTCATCTTCCTCGTCTGAGTACAGGCTCTCCAGCCGCAGGGCCGAGTGCCGATCCTTGACCAGCTGGGCCTGGGGACAATCGCAGGAGGTAGCCTTGGTCCCATAGGAAAAGGGGGACGGGGCCTGTCTGGCCCAATGTGACCACCCTGCCTCCGGGAAATGAGCACTGGCTTGGGTAGGGCTGCGGTGAGTCGTTCTGATTCCTCCACACCCACCGACGCGGTCTCTAAAGGCCTGACCCTGCCACCCGCCCTGCCACAGTACCACAAAGGGCACTGACTTCTCGCTCCCGCTCAGTCTTGGTCAGTCTCATCTGCCGCAGCATCTGCGACCGCTGCTCCATCATCAGCGTCCGCTCGTAGGTGTATGCAGAGATGTCACTGTTATGCTGGGGAGAGGGTAGGCCGTGAGGACCCAGCTGCATGGGACATGGTATCCACGGGGCCAGGGCAGGACAGGGGGCTCACCATCTCCACCACCTCCACCTCGGCCTCAAGGCGCAGATGGTACAGGAAGACGGCCAGGTCCTTCTTCATCTGGATGCTATTATCATCCATCTGGGCCACCGTGAAGATGCGCATCCGGCACTTCCTCCAGACCTGAGGCAAGGGACCGGGTGGGCCATATGGTCACAGCCGCTCCTCCGAGGGCCTAGCCCCTCTCACCTGCACCCACCCCCCAGCCCACCTTATGCTGGCGCAGCAGGAAGGGCAGAAGCATAAGCATGCCGCCGTCGTGCACGATCCACCACACGTCTATGTGGCCCTCCAGGTAGCGCTCGTGGTTGCTAGGGTAGAAGGCGATGTTCTTGGGCACGAGCAGGGCCAGGTGGGCAGCCGTAGTGCAGCGCACGGTGTCTGGGGAGGAGGGGCACGGCTGACCACCAGCCTGTGGCCCTCCGGCCGCTGCCACCTCACTTCACCCCTGCCCACCAGGCTCAGCCCAGGCCCCAGGCCCTCACACACCAATGAAGGTCTTCCAGGCACGGGGGTCCTCGCTCTGTCGCCAGCCGTAGGGCCAGCCCAGCACCACAGAGTTATGCCGCATGCCGCCCAGGCCACAGGACTGGATGAGGTGGGCCAGCCCCTCCCGCACCTTGCTGGCCACCACCAACTGGCAGAAACCCTTCACCTTCTCAATCTCCATCATGTTCTTGATGGTCTGTGGGGAACACACCCAGGGCCAACGGGAAGCCATCAGCTTCCCGCCTCTGGGCTCCCTCCCAAGGCCCCTTGGGAACAAAACGACTTTGGGGTGGAGGAGGGCCTGGGGGCAACAAGCTGCCTACCCGGAGCCCAAGTTTTCAAGATGGGACTGCCGGCCCCCCCTTGTGCCAGCTCTCAGGTGGCAGCAGTGCTGGCTGCCTGGCTGGTCACGCTCGCCAAGATTGGGCCCTTCCCCTCCGTCAGCTGCAGCCCAGACTCCTGTAGTCTGGCTCAGCTCTCACCCCCGAAGCAGGTACCTGCTCAGCAGCCTGGGCCTCGCCATAGCTCTCCAAGAAGCTCCCCTGGATGACAGAACCAACAATGGTCAGGCCCTTGCCGGCCTTGAGCTGGGAGGCGAAGGTGAGGAGCCGTGGGTACTTCACGTGCAGGTCCTCGTCCAGCTTCAGCAGCACCAGCAGCTGTGGCCTGCAGTGGCCGGGTGGGGGAGCCTGAGACCAGGGCCGGCCGTTCCAGGGAGCCCCTCCTCTTCTTCTCTTCTTGGGTGATGGTCCCTGCGGGTTTGGGTAGCATGGCCCAGGAGGGTGCCCCTGGCAGCCCCAGGACGGGGAGCTGACACCTCTCGACCCTCTGACCCCGACAGCGACCCCTGAGAACCTCTGCGCCCTGGCCAGGGTCTGGTGGGAACTCACCGCCAGTTCTTGGTATGAGGAGGCCCCTCCTCCAGCCGCAACAGCGCGTAGCGGGCGGCACTCAGGGACAGGCCTCGGATCCCGTCACCCCACTCCTTCTCAGCCCTGCAGATTCCACCACAGCTGGTGAGCCCCTGGTGCTGCCCAGGGGGTTCTGTCTATGTGGATGCGAGATGGAGGGGTTCTGCCCCTCAAGACCACCCCGGGTCCTGAGTTACAGTCCCCAGTCTTGGCACCCACGGTGGCCCAGCTCCCCGCCCACCCCAACGTCAGACCACCCTGCCTGTTCGGCTGGGCCCCCTCAGGGCAGTGCAGGCTGCCGGCAGAGGCCAGGTGGCAGCGCTCACTCACCCTTGGTACTCGATGTATTTGTAGATCATGCCGGCGATGAGCATGGCCACCAGGGCATAGTACCAGGAGGAGACAAACATAAGGGCCAGGCAGAGGCTCATGCCCAGGAAGGACAGCGCCCTGGGCCAGAGGGGAGGGCAGAGTCAGGGCAGGACCAGGAGGGCCCCCGGCCACAGCCTGGCCCATGCCCTGGCGGCCCTGTCAGGTCCCAGGTGGGAGGTCCCCGGTGGGTGGTCAGGTCACTGGGTGGGAGACCCAGGTCCAGTTCCTCCCCAGCCCCATAAACTCCCTCCCTACAGTGTTTCATCAAGACCTACCTACCCGGGAAGCCCAGGCCTCATCCAGAATGAAGCTCCTGGCCTCCCCAGGGCCTCCCGTGTCAGAGGCGTGGCTCACCAGTGATAGTACTTGAACCGGGGCCGCCAGTTGGGGGTCCTCAGGAGTGTCTGCACTGCACAGGCCAGGTTCACGAACAGGTAGCACATCAGAAAGAACCTGTGGCACAGGGGACGGTTGGTGAAGAGCGGCCACCTTGGCAGCCAGGGGCCTGACATCAAGCTGGGACTGGCCCTGCCCTGCATGGCTTGGCCAGTTCTTCTCAACCTCATTGCTGCCACTTTCATGGCCTGAGGTGATGAGACTACTGTGGAAGAGTCCTTGGAGATTGCAGAGGATGGGCAAGGGTTCGCCAGCGGAGGAGGTAGGAAAGGGAGTAACAGGGCAGAGCTGGAGGGTGGTACAGGGGTGTTAGGAAGAGCTCAGTGCCTGGAGACTCTAGGCCACACGCAGGCCTCTGGCCTGGGTGACCAGCTGGATGAGGGGCTGCCATGCATGAAGGGGAGGATGCAAGATGAGCCGGACCATTTGAATGCACCCAATCAGAGACAGTTAAGAGTCACTGTGGTGGGTGTGGGAGTCCCAGGCATGGGCAGAGCTGGCTGCATCAGCCCTCCGGGAAGGCAGCTGAGGATGGGAGCACAGGAAGGAAGGAGGCAGGTGGATCATCTGATGTCAGGAGTTCGACACCAGCCTGGTCAAGATGGTAAAACCTCATCTCTACTAAAAATACAAAAAATTAGCTGGGCATGGTGGTGCATGTCTGTAATCCCAGCTACTCAGGAGGCTGAGGCAGGAGAATTGCTTGAACCCAGGAGGCGGAGGTTGCAGTGAGCCAAGATCACGCCATTGCACTCCAGCCTGGGTGACAGAGTGAGACTCCGTCTCAAAACAAAACAAAACAAAAAAACAACAACAGATGGAAGGGGCAGCAGTGGCTTCAAGGGGACATGAGGGACGTGGTGATTGCCCTGTCCAGGGGAGAGGTCTGCCAGCCACCTGCTTTGGGGGCTCTCTCAGGGAAGTGTGGACCTGTTGGTCACTTTATAGCTTTGGCATAGGTGCCAGGCTTGCTTCTAAATGCAGGGGTGGGCTGAGCCCTGCCAGGCCACATCTCCCCATGCAGCCTGCCACATCTCCCAGCTGCGCCCCCAATACCAGACACAGCCACGGGGAGGTGCTGGGGTTCAGGGACCCTTTCCCAGAACATCCCCCTGCCCTGCCCAGCCCCAGCTCACATGGATAGGATGGGGGCCACCATGTCAAGGGAGGCGATGAGGATGCCCAGCTCGGCGATGAGTGCTGTCAGGAGGAGTGCCCATGTGGGTTCACCATTCACCTTCCCGTGGCCAAATACCTGTGTGCACCAGGAAGGAAGCTGGCCCTGTCACCTCCATGACACACCTTGGGCCCCAGACCCCAGCCTGGCCTCCCTCACCCCCAGGGCCCTCCTTGGGGGCTTAGGCCGCCTCTGTGACTATCCCTGTGGGTGTCACCAGTCTCCCTGACTCCACCTCCCCAGGCCTCTCTCCTTTGGATGAGCCCTAAACAGGCCATGAAGATTCTGGGTCCAGGCAGCTCCAGGCCCAGGGCAGTGTCAGCCCAGGGCACTTCTCAGTAGCTCCTCATGGATGGCCGCCTGGCCCCAGGGCTACTGAGGACAGGACACACTGCATCTGTGTTCCCTATCTCTCTCCCCAACTGGGCGAGGGCCTGGGAGCAGCCAGGCCATGGGGAGTGCAGAAGGGCTCACCCGGAGGAAGGGGATGATGTTGTCCTTGGCAATGGCCTGCAATAGGCGCGGTGCCCCCGTGAGGCTCTGGAGGCCAGCACCACATGTTGAAAAGAAGGAGCCGATGACAATGACCCAGGGTGAAGGCCAGGCCAGTGTGCCCACCACCAAGTTCCTGCTGACACCATCGCCATACCTGCAGGGGCCACCAGAGTGAGGGATGTCAGGGATCCGGAAGGACAACACAGACCACCAAAGGTAGCCAGCAGCCTGAGGACCACCCACAGGGTTGGGGGCTGGTGTGAAGGCAGGCCAAAGCCCAGCCGCTGCTACAGAGAGGGGCCCAGCTCACTCACTTGTCCCGGAGAACCACACCCTCGATGCAGGCGCCAAAGAGAACCACACTGCTGAAGTCTGTGGTGGCATCAAGGAAAACTCGGCCTCCGCCACCCCACTGTCCCTGAACAGGACCACGTGCCCCCACTCCAGCCAGACCGCAAGGACTGGGAGTATCATGGTATGTATGTGTATGTGTATGTGTGCATGAGAAGGGGAGCTATATATGAGTGTGTGGGGTGTATGTGTATGTGAGCTGGCGATGTGCACAGGCCAAGCGCCTCCCGTCCTCTGCCCAACCTGCCCCAGGCCTGGGAAAGGATACACACGAGGGAAGTTGTAATGATGGCCAGAATGGTCCCCACAGGGATGGACTTCTGGGCATCACGGAGGTCCCCAGAGCGGTTTGAGCCAGCCATGATACCTCCAAAAACAGATGAGACTCCCTCAGGGGCTCCCCGGGATTGGGGACAGGGATGGGTGGGTAGGCAGGCGGGGCTCACCTGTCACAGAAGGGAAGAAGATGCCGACCAGCACGGTGAATGATGTGGCGATGTCGGCCACCACGTACAGAGGCAGGCTCTCTTTCAGGCTCGGGGCATCTGCAGAGGGCAGCCCATGCTTCTCCACGATGTCACCCTTCTCCAGGTAGGCGCTCCACAGGTTTTCTGCAGGGGTAGCTGTGTCACCACCACAGCCGCCCCCGACTACCCTGGGCAGTTTGGGGCAGCCTAGCCAGAGGCTGCAGATGCAGGGCAGTTTTGGGGACTCAGGAGACAGCTTCAGCTCAATGACTGCAGTGTCAGCCACAGGGCTACCCTGACCACAGGGAAGGAGCTGCCCAGCTAGAAGTCAACAGACAAAGGTGGCTGAACCACCATCACCCAGAGCCCCCTACTGCCCGCCTCACACAAAGGCCTTTATGGATCCTGTGGGAACATCCCCAGGCAGTGTCAGGGGCTGGTGGCTAGGGAAGACAGGCTGCTGCAGGCCTTGGATGCTGGCCAGACAGGCTTCACTCACTCCAAACTCGGCTGCCAGGAGCCAGGCTGGGAGGACACTGCTGGGCTGGGAAGGCGGCCAGTCCTGCCCCCATTCCCAAGCTGGCCGCACAAGGACAGCTCTGTGCTCTGCACCCCTGCTCAGCCTGTGGGTTCGAGAGCAGGAGGATGGGAGGGAGGACCCACCCTGGAGCACACCAGCAGCTGCCCCGGGGATGCCAGGGATCTCGGTCACATTGTTGAGCAGGAAGTAGGGGTCGCAGGAGTCGGTGGTAAGGTTGGGGCTGTGGCAGAAGAAACTCCATAGCTGGGTGGCCACTGTCTCATTGTCTACTACAGCTGTCTTGGCACAGATGTCAAACTGGTCCCGGGACAGGGTCCTGTTGCCCAGCATGCATACCCTGTGAGGGACAGAAGCATTGGCACCTGCTCAGCTTGAGGCCCCTGCTTGTGCTCACCCTGCAGTCTCTGGGATCTAGGGCATCAAAGGCTGGCTACATGAGAGGGATGTCCATGCAATGCCCAGATAAATTCCTGGGTTACTTACGGAAACACGGGAGGATCAAATATAGACTTGATGCCCCCAGCATAGATGGAAAGGATGGAGATGATCACACAGGCCAGGAAGAGTGAGGCAAATTTGTTCACATACTTGACCCCCACAAACACCACCAGGGTCATAAAGGTCAGGAAAACGGTCCCATACACACGCATATTGTTCAAAGTGGCATTCGACGTGTCATGAGCGCCCAATGGGTAAAAAATGGCAGCTGGTGGGGCAATGTAGGTCTGAAACAAGAAGATGGATAAGGAGGGTTTTATCTTCTTATTTGGAAAGTGAAACTTGTCATTTTGGTTTTCTTTTTAAGAGTACCTAAAAGAGGCTGGGCGCAGTGGCTCAGGCCTGTAATCCCAGCACTTTGGGAGGCCGAGGTAAAGGGATCACTTGAGGTCAGGAGTTCATGACTAGCCTGGCTAACATGGGGAAACCCCATCTCTACTAAAAATACAAAAATTAGTTGGGCGTGGTGGCACATGCCTGTAATCCCAGCTACTGGAGGCTGAGGCAGGAGAATCGCTTGAATCCAGGAAGTAGAAGTTGCAGTGAGCAGAGATCACACCACTGCACTCCAGCCTGGGTGACAGAGGGAGACTCCGTCTCAAAAAAAAAATAAAAAATAGGCCAGCGCTGTGGTTCACGTCTATAATCCCAGCACTTTGGGAGGCTCAGGCAGTGGATCACTTGAGGTCAGGAGTTTGAGACCAGCCTGGCCAATATGGTGAAACCCCATCTCTACTAAAAATACAAAAATTAGTGGTGCAAAAACTGGTGGTAGTGGTGCACGCCTGTAATCCCAGCTACTCCGGAGGCTGAGGCAGGAGAATCACTTCAGTCTCAGAGGCGATGGTTGCAGTGAGTAGAGATCACGCCACTGCACTCCAGTCTGGGCGACAAAGTGAGACCATCAAAAAAATAAATGAATAGGCCGGGCGCAATGGCTCACGCCTGTAATCTCAGCACTCTGAGAGGCCAAGGCGGGAGGATTGCCTGAACTCAAGAGTTCGAGACAATCCCAGGCAACTTGTTGAAACTAAAACACAAAAAATTAGCTGGGCATGGTGGCGTGAGCCTGTAATCCCAGCTACTCGGGAGGCTGAGGCAGGAGAATCGCTTGAATCTAGGCGGTAGAAATTGCAGTGAGCTGTGATCACGCCACTGCACTCCAGCTTAAGCAACAGAGTGAGACTCCGTCTCAAAATAAATAAATAAATAAATAAATAAATTCAAAAAATAAAAAATAAGAGTACCTAAAAGAAGCCAGTCACAAAAGGCCACATATTATATGATTCTGTTTATATGAAATGTCCAGAATAAGCAAATCCCGAGGCAGAAAGCAGATTCCTGGTTGCCAGTGCTGGCAGCGAATGGAGAGTAACTGCTAAGGGGATTCTGGGGATGATGAAAATGTTCTAGAATTGACCGCAACTCTGTGAATATACTATAAAACATTGAATTGTACACTTCCAATGGTATGTAAATTGGCATGGGAATTGCATGGTATGTAAATTATATGTTAATAAAGCTATTATGTAAAAACAAGCAAACAAAAAGGATCCGAACATAGATGCCAACCTGAATCACTAAATAGCCAAAGTGGAACAGTTTGAGCACGAAAATAAATAATAATAGTATTGGATTACAACCCAAAGAATAAAGTAAATATCCAGAAGTCCATTCAGATATAATGACATGGCTGAATACATAAACAGGAAAAGGGACAAATCCCACATAACGAATGTAGAAAGGATATAAAAAACGAAAACAAACCAAAGCCCCCCAAAATCAGAAGGTGCAGGGTCCATGCTGCAGGTAGAGGACCTGGAGGCAAAAGCAGCCAGGCAGTCCCTCTAGGTACCTCCTACCCTCTGGATCCCCAGGGGCAGGCACTTGTCACCCCATGCCTCCCGCAGCTCCTTGCCTCTTCTCCCACTGCTGCGGCAGTTAATTGGGGAATGAGAAGCTGAGGCTGACAGAGCTCCCATGGGGCTCATGGAGCGGGCACCAACCTCCAGCAGGGTCCTGTGGCTGCTTATCCTGATTGAAGGACAAGGAGAAGGTGGCTCTGAAGTGCCCTGGCACAGAGCCCCAGGGGACACAGAGCTAGCCAGAGCCCACACAAGCCCAGAAGGAAGCCTGCATCACCACCAAGATCTGTCACTGAGCTAAATACAACAGTTCCTGGAACCCTTGCCATGGCTGCCATGGTGCCCAGGTGGATGGAACATCCAGGGCCGAGGTGAAGGCGGCCAGGCCTCTTTCTTGCCTGACCCAAACTGGCATGGAAGTGAAAGAAAAACCAGCCTGAGCAAAGGTCTTTGTCTCTTGAAGAGGCTTTCTACTTTATAATGCCCAGGCGGTGGCCAGAGGTGTGGGGATGAACAGCCTGGAACTTCTATTTAGAGTCCAAAGGGACTGTCTGGACATGGCCAGAGTTGGCCAGGGCTTAGCCTGACTCACCAGCAAGATCTCGATGGCCCCCAGGATGTACATGGCTGCTGCGAATGTCGTTCCCAGGTAGAAGCACAGGCCCACAGCACCTCCAAATTCTGGCCCCAGTGAACGAGAAATCATGAAATAGGAGCCCCCAGCTACAGCAGAGAAATGAAAATGTGCATAGGTCAAGGCTGGTTCTTCTTCAACGGGTCTCCCTGTGACAAGCCTGCACAACCGCCCGGAAGGACAGGGACTGCTTTTCCCATTTATGGATGAGTAGAGGGGCTGGGAAACCTGCCCAAGGCTGCATGGTGGGTAAGCATCCAGGCTGGCATTCGATCCTATCCCCATCTGATTTGAATGTCCAGCATGGAACATGGAAATGACTGCTTTGTGGGAGCAGCTCTAGTCTGCAGCAGTGGCTGAGTGGCCACTGTCCTCCAATGCTCTGTGCACAGCCCCCAGCCTCTTCTGGCTGGGTGTGTCCCATCTCAGCCCGCCTCACCTTCCTGAGGCCTGTGCCTTTGTTAGTCTGACCCCTCCAGACCAGGGCAGGGACTATGTCTTATCCAGTCTTTTGGCCCTAAGGCCCACCACAGGGCCTGCCACCAGGTGAGTGTCCACAGGTCCTGCCCTGAATCTGTGCTTCTACCAAAGTCTAACACCCTTGCAAGACTCAGAGAGTCATGACTAGGCCCCAGGGTGACAAGCACAGGGGGACAAGTCATCTCATGTTGCTGGTTGTATCTGCTGCTGAGACAATGTCTCTTGTGAAAATCTGGAAACAGGGATCAAGAAATTCTTTCAGAGTCAATCTGGCTGGGCGTGGTGGCTCATGCCTATAATCCCAGCATTCTGGGAGGCTGAGGTGAGTGGACTGCTTGAGCTCAGGGGTTCCAGACCAGTCTGGGCAACATGGCGAGACCCTGTCTCTACTAAAAAGAGGAAATTATAAAAAATATACATTTAAAAAAAAAGGCTGGGCGCAGTGGCCCACGCCTGTAATCCTAGCACTTTGGGAGGCCGAGATTGGCAGATTGCCTGAGCTCAGAAGTTTGTGACCAGCCTGGGCAACATGATGAAACTCCGTCTCTACTAAAATACAAAAAATTAGCCAGGTGTGGTGGTGAGTGCCTACAGTCCCAGCTACTGAGGAGGCTGAGGCAGGAGAATCATCTGAACCTGGGAGGCAGAGGTTGCAGTGAGCCGAGATTAGAGTGAAGTGAGCCACTTCACTCCAGCCTAGGCGACAGAGTGAGACTCTGTCTCAAAAAAAAAAAAAAAAAAAAAAAAGTCAGCTGGGCACGGTGGCTCACGTCTGTAATCCCAGCACTTTGGGAGGCCGAGGTAGGCAGATGACTTGAGGTCAGGAGTTCGAGACCCGCCTGGCCAACATGGTGAAACCCCGTCTCTACTAAAAATACAAAAATTAGCAGAGCATGGTGGCACATGCCTGTAATCCCAGCTACTCGGGAGGCTGAGGTAGGAGAATCACTTGAACCTAGGAGGCGGAGGTTGCAGTGAGCTGAGATCGTGCCACTGCACTCCAGCCTGGGCAACAGAGACTGCATCTCAAAAAAAAATACTAAAATAAATAAATGAAAAGTCAATCTTTTTCATGCTGTAATCCACCTCCAGGACCCTCTCCTAAGGGAACTGCTGGGGCATGAACAAAGATTCATGTTCAAGGATGTTCATGACAACAATGTATACAATGGTGAAAAAGTGGAACCCACAGGCAGGAGAATAATCACATTAATTAGGTTATGTGGTGTACCACAGAGAGTCCTGTTTTCAAAAAATCATTTTCGGCAGGGTGCAGTGGCTCACACCTGTAATCACAGCACTTTGAGAGGCAGAGGTGGGTGGATCAGTTAAGGTCAGGAGTTCGAAGCCATCCTGGCCAACATGGTGAAACCTCGTCTCTACTAAAAATACAAAAATGTGGTGGTTGCCTGTAATCCCAGCTACTCAGGAGGCTGAGGCATGAGAATCACTTAGAATTGCTTAAACCTAGGCCGGGCGCGGTGGCTCAAGCCTGTAATCCCAGCACTTTGGGAGGCCGAGACGGGCGGATCACGAGGTCAGGAGATCGAGACCATCCTGGCTAACACGGTGAAACCCCGTCTCTACTAAAAAATACAAAAAAACTAGCCGGGCGAAGTGGTGGGTGCCTGTAGTCCCAGCTACTTGGGAGGCTGAGGCAGGAGAATGGCGTGAACCCGAGAGGAGGAGCTTGCAGTAAGCTGAGATCCAGCCACTGCACTCCAGCCTGGGTGACAGAGCAAGACTCCGTCTCAAAAAAAAAAAAAAAAAAAGAATTGCTTAAACCTGGAAAGTGGAGGTTGCAGTGGTCTGAGATCATGCCACTGCACTCCAGCCTGGGTAATAAAGCAAGACTCTGTCTCAAAAAACACACCGAAAAACCAAAATCAAAAAACTGTTCTCAACACTTGGGAAACACACACACGTACACATGTAAACACATACACATAAATGCATAGATATACATACACACATATACTTTTGGGAAATATATATAATTTATATAAATAGAGTGTGCGTGTGCGATACTTCATAAGACCCTAAGACCTATATATACCAAAAGGCGAATAGTAATGATCTCGGGATGGTGGGATTATCGGTGCTTTTACTTTTCCATTCTACACTCTTCTGCACTTTTTTATTTATTTTTTTTGAGATGAAGTCTTGCTCTGTCACCCAAGCTGGCGCAATCTTGGCTCACTGCAACCTCTGCCTCCCGGGTTCAAGCAATTCTCTGCCTCAGCCTCCCAAGTAGCTGGGATTACAGCCACCCACCACCATGCCTGGCTAATTTTGGTATTATTAGTAGAAATGGTATTTCACCATCTTGGCCAGGCTGGTCTTGAACTCCTGACATTGTGATGCACCTGCCTTGGCCTCCCAAAGTGCTGGGATTACAGGCGTGAGCCACCGCACCCGGCCTTTTCTGTACTTTCAAACCTTCTTACAGTAAACATACATTGTCCTTTTTTTTTTTTTGGTATTGCTTTTACATTAACAAAAACCACAATGGCACTCTCCAGCTCTGTCAAGCAGTAAAGCTTCTACGTGGGCACTGTCCTGGCATCAGGGATTGGGAGCCCACTACAGAACTGCTTGGGGCAGGGGTGTGCTATGGGGGTTCCCAGGTAGGTCAAGGCAGATTCTGGGCCCTTTTATCTTCCACCAGGCCTTGGGTGGCGCTCACTGACCTGGAACAACACCGTTGGTGGCAATGGCGCTCATGGAGATGGCCGTCAGCAGGGTCTGTGGGAAGGAGGGCCTGGGTGAGCGGCTCAGCTGAGTGGGCTCTGTGGCGGCAGCCATGGCCCACGCCCAGCCCACCCCTGCCACGCCAGGACACTCACACAGCAGCAGCAGATGAGCACGATGAGGAGAGCCTGTAGCACACCAGCCGTGCCCACCATCCAGGTCAGCCGCAGGAATAGGATAACCCCGAAGATATTCTGCAGGCAGGGCAGGTACACCCCCATGAGGGTGCCCATGCTGGGCGCCTGTACGAACACGAAGGGAGGGGGCGAGTAGAGCATCAGAGGGATGCACCATGGAGGGTCAGCCCTAGTCACTCAGCAGGCCCCCTCCCCTGATGGGGCCCCAGGGAACACAGCGGGTAGGGGTGACAGCTAGGATGTCTCTATTGACTTTCATATAGGAAGACAGTTGAGTCTGGGAAGGTGTAAAACCTGATTCTTTTTAAAAACCCACATTGAGCTTTAGAACCTTAACTCTCTCTCAAGGTACTGCCTCCTTCCCTTCCTCTCTCCTGCTAAACTTCTAGAAAGAGGGGTTTGTCTCAGATCTCCACCTTCTCACCCAGCAGGCCCTAAGTCACCCAAGGCAAAGTCCCAGAAGTCATCCCTGGCGCTGCCTCTCCTCAACCCCCAACTCCAGTCCTGGTAGACACTAACTCCTACCCAGTCTGTCTCCCTGCTGCCCTGAGATCCGCCTGCCTTGTCCCAGCCTTAGTCCCTTGAACCTCAGGCACCTGGGTGGTACCCTCCTGAGCCTGTCAACCTCTCCATATTCCAGCCCACTCTGCTGCTAGAGTAGGTCTCTGAAAGCAAGTCTAATCTCATCACCCACGCTGAAAACCCTCTGTGCTGTCTTGTAATCCAGTGTGCAGTCCAACGCCTTGGCTTGGGCCACCAGACATGTCCCATCACCTCTCTTGTTAGCCCCAGCCCCTGACCACATGGGTCCCCCAGATTCTCCGAACCTGAGAATGTGCTGGACTCTGCCTGGGAGAGTCGGCCCTGCCTCACGGCCTGGCAAACTCCTCTTCAGTGAAACTGTTACCTCCCCCAGGAAGATGTCCCCAGGTTGCCTTAGGTGGAGCTGGTCCTCCCTCTCGCAGTCCTTCGGCATCTGATACTCCCTATCACAGTAGTCACTACAGGTCATGGTAACAGAATGTACTTGTATGTTTTGTGACCATATTAGGGCAGGCTTGGCTTGTTTATGGTTCTATCACCAGCAGGCCCTGCAGGTACCCAAAAGGTGCTTCTGAACCCAGTGAGTGGTGTTTTGGAAGCCCCTGGGACATCCTGTTGGGAAAATCCTACAGAGAAAGTGCTCAGGCTTTAGGGCAGGTGAGGAAGATCTAATATGCAAATCCAGGCAGGCTTTCTCAATTTAGGGTAGAGTAGGGGCCAGCCAGGAGGCCAGGGCAGAGGCTGAGAGCACAGAGGCTGGCTGACATCTTTTTGAGGCACTGGGCCCCCAAGAGTGCAGCCTCCGCAACGTGGCCCTGACAGCTTCCACTGGAGCTCCAACAAAGCCTCCTCACTGATCCAAAGGACTGGATTAGTGAAAATCATTCAGGGAGAAGAGACAGGGAAGCCCCACGAGAGAGTGCCTGTGCTGCCCAGAAGCTAGGGAGAAGAGAACTCCATGGCCATCATCTTGTCTAGCTGAGTCACCTTAGACAAGTTCCTTAATGCCCCTCCTGAAGGGTCCTAACCTGGGGCAGGACCTGTGAGCAAACTAAAGGACTTCAGAAAAGTCTCAGCAAAAACAAATGGCTCCTCAACCTGTCCTGCGTAGAGCAGTGCAGGGGACGGATCCCCCTCATCTGGGCATTGTCTGAGCCCTTCTCAGAGGATGCCACCCACGGAATAGCAACGGCAAGAGCTCCCAGTCCCACCCCCATCCCAAGCTGAGTCACTCTAAGAAAAGGGCAGTGTGGGAAAGGGCAGGGCGGGCCGGAAATGCTTTCTGCATCCCCAAATAACCTCTGGCAGCCTCAGAAGGTCATCAGGCCACAGCTGGAGCTGGAGCTGGAGCTGGACAAGCTGCTGGGGAGAGGCTGCTTTGGGTCTTGGCATCGTCTGGTTGGAGGCCCACCCTTCCTGCTTCAAGCCTTCCTTTTCCGAGGCCCCTGCTTGGGCCTACCCTGGGTGAGGACCACGGCTCAGCAGCCCCAGATCCCTAGCTTCCTACTGACTCCTTAAAGACTTGGCCCGGCTCCTCTTTCTATTTTTTTTTTTGAGACAGAGTCTCGCTCTGTCACCCAGGCTGGAGTACAGTGGCGCAATGTCGGCTCACTGCAAGCTCCGCCTCCCGGGTTCATGCCATTCTCCTGCCTCAGCCTACCGAGCAGCTGGGACTACAGGTGCCCGCCACCATGCCCGGCTAATTTTTTGTATCTTTAGTAGAGACGGGGTTTCACCACATTAGCCAGGATGGTCTCGATCTCCTGACCTTGTGCTCCACCCGCCTTGGCCTCCCAAAGTGCTGGGATTACAGGCGTGAGCCACTGCACCCGGCCAAGGCTCCTCTTTCTTCCATGGAAAAACTATTGGAGCTAGGACACCCAGCCACCCTCTCCCATCCTTACCGTGGGGCCAGGTAAGCTGGATAGCTAAGCTAAGCATCCTCATGGGTTCCCCACTGGGCCAAGGGATGATGGGTCTTCTCTGGCCCAGGCATCCCTCCCACATTCCTGCTGAGATGTGCACTAGCTGTTCTCAGGGGCCTCTTCACTCCCCGCCACCAGCTCCCTGGCTTGGCCTGAAGGGACAGGGATGAGGCTCTGACCTAAGGATCCTGTCACCCTCTGTGGGCAGAGCACTCTCAGAGGTTGAGACATTCCTGCAGTGCTGGACAGACATGGCCAGATGCAGTTAGGGTTCTCCACTATCTAGTCCAGAACATGCCAGCAAAATCGCACCTGGCTGGACAGGGTCAGGGTCAAGTCTGCGTGCTGGTTTGCCTCTCTGAAGGGCAAGGTGAGAGATATGCTTCAGTGAGGTCCACCTTCTCTGCTGGCCCCACCCCAGAGAAGCCCAAATCTCACAACCAGGTGTGAGGCTGCAGGCCTGGCTTATCCCAGCCAGGAGCTCCTTCTGCTTGTGCCAACCTCTGAGAATACTACAGCCAGTGCCAGACCTCAGCTCCTCCCAAAACACTGCTGCTTCCCAAACCTCAGGGAGTCAGTATGTAGAGGGAGGGTCCCTAGCCTCCAAATGAAAAATGTAGAAAAATCCCCAGCCCTCAGCTACACTGAGCCCCAATAACACAGAGGAGCTAGGCAAAGAGGTAACAGTCACGCCAAAGAGAGGAGGGCTGAAGGGCCAGAAAACTGGATTAGTGACCAAAAAGTGGGACAGGGAAGCCCCATAAGGCAGCATCAGGCTCCGATCACATACACATGTCCCCCGACCCTGGCACTCAAGGAACCCAGGGGGTTGTTGGAGGGTTCTGCCAATGGAGCCTTGGGCCAACACTGTGAGTAGCAGGAGGGTTTGTGACTTGCTCTGGATTGCATGACCTCCGAGAGACAACCTGGTTCCTGGCTCCAAGGGCAACACCCTTAGCCACTCTTACACAATGTCACTGATCTGGCATTTTGTGTAGTTACATATCCCACAAATCTGTCTCCCATAAAATCCACAAATCCATCTCCCAGCATTACACATTGATCTTGTCTAGCTCAGTCACTTGACACAAGTTCCTTAATGTCCCTGACACTATTTCCTCATCTGAAACATGGGGATTATAGTAGCACCTGCCTCTTGGTTTTGTTGAACAGATGACATGTGAGAACCCAGGCCCACTGCCTGGTGTGGTACCTCGCACACAGTAAAGGCTGAGTACAGGCAGCTGTGTCTCCCGTCGTCATTCCTGAGGGCCTCCCTGGCCCTCTGTCCCTGGGGAGATTCTCATTAGCTCACTTCTTAAAGCCTCCTGAGCCAAGGCACTCAGTGCCCATCCTCCCTGCTCACCATGGTTTGCACCCACTTCCCCTGGTGTGCTCACCACCATGTGGGAAACAGCCAATTCCATGGTGCTGTGTCTGTCTTCCCAGGTGTGGCCCCTCTGCTGCCCCACTCAGCTCACCTCGGCTGCCCTCCGGCGGGTGCCCTCCCCACTCTCAGCCTCCTCATGCTCCTTGGCGCCCTGGGTGAGGTTGGTGTAGCTGACGAGCTTGCCCAGAAGAGACGATACCTTTGGGCGGATGTCCAGCTCTTCCTGTAAACAGAGCCACAGGGCAAGATGGCATTGGGCCAGGCGGGTACCAGCTGTGTGAAGCCAGCTGCCTGATCCCTGGCCTTGTTCCAAGCCCTGAGACAGGCCTGGGCCTGATCCCAGTTCCTGCCTGGGGAAGCCCAAGCCATCCAACTGGACAGGTGTGGACACCACACCCCAGGACGTGGCACTCAAAAGGCCCAGCCCCGTGGCTGCTTTTCTCTACCCCACCTTGGCTACAATCACTGCCAGCCCATTTGTGAAAACCACCTGCCTCAGGGGAGAGAGGGCAGGGAAGAACACGCCTGGCAGGCGGGCAATGGCACACTTCATCCTGCCTGCTCTGCGCAGCCACCTCCCAGCTATGGCTGCACCTCTAGGACTCACGCCTACCCTCCCCACAAAAAAGTCACCCGAGTCACCTCAGGGAACAAAAGAGGGCAAAAGAGTGATGTCTGGGACAAGTGAAGTCTCTCTTGTCTGCTCAAACCCTGATCTCCCTGGATGGTCTTCCCCTGACCCCAGTCCTGCGAGTACCCACGTCAATCACAGAGATGGGATCCTGACCCTCCAGCCCATCCTCAGGCGGGGCTGGGCCAAGGCCTTCACTGCAGAACCTTGCTGCTTTCCCAGGTCAGGAGGCCTCCCAGAGCTCAGGCTCCCCAGCCCCACTGGGGTCTAGGCGATGATCCCTGCTCCTGCAGCCTTCTCGATGCTGTGCCTCCACCTGCGTCCTGCCCACATTTAGCTTTTCCCTCTCTGTCAGCTCCCTTCTGACCTACACACAGGGAGAAGTTGCTTTGGTGTGAGAGGGGAAGATGAGGGCCCTTGGGGGCATGTGGAGATTGAGGAGCCTCAGCCGGATGTGGTGGCTGACAGTGATAATTCCAGCACTTTGGGAGGCCGAGCAGGAGGATCACTAGAGGTCAGGAGTTCAAGACAAGCCTGGCCAACAGGGTGAAACCCCGTCTCTAAAAATACAAAAATTCCCCAGGCGTGGTGGCAGGCGCCTGTAATCCTGGCTACTCGGGAGGCTGAGGCAGAAGAATCACTGAGCTTGGGAGGCAGAGGTTGCAATGAGCCAAGATCGCGTCACTGCACTCCAGCCTGGGGCAACAGAGTGGATTCCATCTCAACGAGAAAAGAAAAAAAAAAAGAGAGATTAAGGAGTCTCCATTATTCAGCCATACAATGGCTGAATGCGTGGGTCAGAGTTTAGGAGCTTAAACTACATTTTAAATCCAGATCTCACTGCTCAGCTTGAGTCTGAAGAAGATAAAACTCAAGTACAGAGGCAGATATTTGGGAATCTTTCCACAGAGGTATCCCCTAAAGCTGCAAATGGACCAGGACTCGGGAAACTAGAGGGAGACAGAGCTGGAAGAGCCAACCAAGAAGGACAAGGAAGAATCCTCGGGAGAGCGAAGAACTATGGACTTGGAGAAGAACCAGGACTGGAGGGAAGAGGAGAAATCCTGAGTTGGGAAATCCTAAGCGGGTGTTTCCTTGCTGAGGGGTTGTAAGGAAGTCAGAGGTGAACAGTCCTGGAGGTAGCAATGGGGGTGGGGTTGTGAGTGGCCTCTGGGAAGGCAGTTTCAGTTGAAAGGGCCAAGGGAACTGCAGCCTGGCTGCCATGAGAGCCAGGAAGACAAGAGGAAATGAGAGGAAGAGCCAGACAGAGGAGGGCCACGTGTCCAGCCTGACTGCTTAGCTAAAGCCTCTGTCTGCCAAACCTGTGACCCAAAATGGCTCCTCAGCTACCTCAAACAGTGCCAGGTTCCTGTCATAGTAGTCACTTCCTCTGGAAGCCTCCAAGGGGGAAAGAAAAGGGCTGCTCTCTCTGTGGTTGCCATGTCCTGTGAAGAGAGAGGGACAATCAGGGCCTGCTTCCTGAGCCCCCCCAGCCTGTGCCCCTTCCCAGAAAGCCAGTCCCCAAAACATCGTTTCTGTGGAGCACTTTGGAGCTGCAGTGTCACCAGGTTGGAACTCAGTTTCCACATCGCACCATGCCAATGCCCTTGAAGGACCAGAGATAGCCAGAGAGTGGCCAGTGACCAAAACCTGGGACATCATTCCCTCCAGTGAAGGGAATCCAGGTGAGGGAGCAGGCACCCTAGCACAAGCACGTGTGGACACTGAGGGGCGGGGCCTGCTGGTGGGCGGGGCTAGCCTTTGACCCGCCCCCAGATCCCCTCCCCGCCCCAGTCCCTTTCCCAGCCTTCGGAGTACCCAATGTGCAGGATACCAAGGGCTCGGTGTCCTCAGGGACCGCCCAGGCAGTGCCCTCCAGATACACGAAGCCCCACAGTGCACCTTCGGCTGCCATGGCCCGAAGGTGGCTGGCTGGCTACCCCACTATGCACTGCGCGGCGGCATCCTGCAGGGCAGCCCAGGGCATGCCGGGAGGCGGGGCAAGCCCTAGGCCGTGGAGAGCAGAAGTGGATGCCAGGAGCCTTCTAGGGTCGCCTAAGAAAGTCGTCGGACCGGTGGGTGTCGGACTGAGCAGGGAGAAAAATGGGAGCCAGGACTGCAGTGGACAAAGGCAGCCAGAGGTCAAGATAGTCCACCATGTCATATTAAAGCCAGGTGAGGTCATGTAGCTCTTTGGACACTCTATGATATCTGCTGTGCCCTCCATGCTTGTTCAGGATCAGGAGTCCCAAGAAAAATCTGAAAACCCAGTAACACTCTGCCCCTTACATTAATGACATTAATGGCCCTTTAGTGAAAAGCCTTTGAAAATTACTCTTGGATTTTTGTGACAAAAAAAAGTGTCTCCCTTTGATAAATCAGATGCTTCATTTTGTCAGAAAATGGCAGCTATACAGCTCATCTTACTTCTCTTTCTGCTTTGGCTGCCAGGAATCTCCAAGCTAAATTTACTCTTTAGATAAAGTCACCATCTGTCTCATCTCAGAGTCCTTGCCCCCTTCCTCTGCATGGTTTTCGATCTTCCTGAGAGTAACAATCACTTGGGGAGACTCTTTTGTTGGCTATTGCTTCTGATTCTTTTGTGGAAGTTGGCTGGAAATCAATTATAATTTATTCTAAACTCACGTACTGCAGCCTGCCCCATCACTGTTGCCTAGTCTTTCTGGGGAGACTGTATTGCTATCCAGAAAACATATAGCTGGGCACACAGCAGCTCCCCTACAAATGCCTGTAAATGGTCCTCTAAGACCTAGCCTATCCCTTGTCCCTTCAGCCATCACTCTAGGATGGCTCGAGGCCCTTCCAAAAGTTGTCTCTAGTTCTCACAACAACATTCCAGTAGACAGCATTTACTCCCTTTTAGGGACAACAAGAGTGAAGTTCAGAGATGTTCAGAGGCAAGGCCACCCAGGCAGAAGGCCACATCTGGGTCCCAGGGTCCATCAGAGCCAGGTGGGGGCTGGGCTGCAGGTTCCGTTACTACTACAGACTCCAGTCCATCTATGCAGCACAATCTTTAAACATAGAGAAGAGTGCTGCAATTTGGCCAGGGTATGTACAGCCAGGCCTCTGCACGTTCAGACTGCGGCAGACTGGCTTGGATTCCCGGCCCTTCCCCCGTGTGACCCAGGGAAACCTGCTTACTCCCTGTGTGGCCTTGGTTTCCTCTTCTATGAAGTGGAGATGGTAACACTTGTTTTTCCAACTGCCCAGATGCACTAGAAAAGGGACAATTAGTGCCAGACACCCAGCGGGCACTCCTCGGGGTTCCTCCAAAGCTCCCAAGGGCTTGTGGGAATGTAAGGGTCTAAGCAGTGCCTGGATGTCTGTACTGCCCTCAGCTTCAGACCTCCTGTTCTGGCCTCAGCCATTTCAAAAATTCCAGGGCAGGTCTGGACATGCCTGCCAGGCCGAAGCTGCTCAGACACCACTTGAGATCCCCAGTAAATCTGAGTATGGCCTAGGCCTAGGGACTGCCTGTGAGCTACACAATTGTGTTTCCACCAGCAACTGTGTCTGCACCAGTGGCAGGTGGGGATCCAGGTGACCCTCCTGATTCCTGTGCACATGGATATCTGCCTGAGGTGCCCCCTCCAGGACCTCCCTACCCCCTGCCCACAGGCCAAGGCGGGATGAGCAAGCCCATCTAGGCCTCCCAGAGCAGAGGTGTGGGCACTGAGCTGCGGAAGGGGCAGGAGATGGATCTGAGGCTCACTGTGCTTTGTGCCCTCTGACCCTTTGCAGTCCCCATCAAGGATCAAAATCACTCACCGGGGCTCAGGATGTCCCCCATCCTGCAGACAGCCAAGGTCTGGCTGAAAAGGAGTAAGAGGAGGAGAAAGAGGAAGGGAGGTAGTGGGAGGAGCTGGCCTAGCTTGCGGGGATCTAGCAGGACTCAGCCAATGTAGCTCCAGGTCCCTCCAGTCACCCTGTAGGGGCCAAGGCGTGGCCAAGGCGGGGCCAGCAGCTAGGCTCAGCTCTCTGCCTGCCCACTGGTCCAGGCTGATCCTGGGGATGCAGCCCAGTCCACCCTCTAGGGAGAGAGGTCCTCCCAGGGTTAGGAAAGCAGGGATGCTGGCTTTTGCTTTGACCACTTGAATCAAGCTAGGGGCAGATAAGGGCATGGAGGCTGGGGCACTCACACAGCTGTCAAGCCTATAAAACCTCTGCAATGTCCAGCAGCCCATGCCACTGTCCTGTGCTACCTCTGCACATGGCAGTCAAGTGATACACACACATAGCCATAATTTACATCAAGCATGGATCACCTCAGTCATCATCACAGACAGATCAGAGGTCCAGATCATGTCACCTGGCAAGTGTCAACCACACACTTCCTACATATCTCCATCATGATTGGTCACACATATCACAGGCATTTGTCATCAGTCAAATCACCATCCTCATCACTGTCAACCCTGCAGGAAACAGGGGCTGTGAGAATGCCCTGACCTGAACCAGACTTCACACTGTGATACCCACAGCCACACACTTATACAAGCACAATTACACATGCATAGGCCACTACATACACAGACACACGTCCTCAGCCGTGTTTGCACTCCAAGGATAGGCCTTAACAAGGGGGCCTCTTGGGGTAGGAGATGGAGAAAGGGCTGTGGAGAGAGGCAGGCACCTGGAAGGAAGGAGGAGGGAGATGGGGCTTACCTCTGGGCCCTGGCACCTAGGTTAAAGAGTTAAGGTGCTGGAATCTCACACCCAGGCTTGACTGCCCCTGGGCAAGTTACATAACCGCCACCCCTCCCTTCACTGCTTCCTAATTGGGAGTAGCCGTACTTATCCCACGGGTGATGCTGGAGATTAAACGTTTGGCTCCGTGTTGAGTGCTTCACAGAGGCCCACTGTCCCTATAGATCTACACCGGGCGCACTCACAGGCAGTTACCCATAGACCCCCAGTGGGTACACTCTGGCCAGAGTGCAGGTTGGCGCAGAGAGGCACACGGAGGGGTTTGGGTAGTTGGGCAGAGGGTCGTCTCACAGGCAAGGCGCTGAATCTCAAGTGGGGAACCGAGGCGAGAAGAGGATGTGGGATTCACCGAAGGTGAAAGGCCGGGAAGGGCCTGAGATGGGGTCTCGGCCCTGTCCCCAAGCCGGGCGCCCCGGCCGGCTGGCCTCCCTGGGCGGCCACGTCTGCAGCCCCCGCCCGCGGCCCACAGGGGAGGAGCTGGGGTGGAGAAAGTGGCCGGGCGCGGGCGCCGGGGGCCGAGGAAAATCGTGTCTGCGCGCGCGGGGCGACGAGCCAGTGGCTGCGGCGCGGACCAAAGAAAGTTGAGTCCACACCGACGTGTGCGCGCAAGGTCCCGGGATAAGTGCGGGCGCGGGCCCGGGATGGCGGCCCCGGGTGGCAGGCCCCGCTGCCCCGCCACGGCCCCTCAGAACGCGCCCTCACCGTCCGAGTCCTCCCGCTCCGCGCGCTCCCCGTAGTCCACCCAACTGAGCCCCTCGAGGTTGTCATAGTCGCCGCGCCGCGGCCCGTCCACCGGCACCACGGTGAAGTGAGGCATCGCGCACACTCAGCCCCGCCGCACCCGCCGTCCTGGCCGCCCGCAGCTGTCCCCGCTGCCCCGGGCCGACACGCCCCGCCCGCTCGCATTCCTCCCCGCTGCGCTCACTTCCTCCGCCCGCCCCCCCGGGCCGCCCCTCGGGGGCGGAAAGCGGGAGGGGCTCGGGCCGGCTCCTCCCAGAGCGGGAGCCCTGGTGGCGGGAAGACCCCTAGGCGGGGGCACTCCTACTGGCTCCACGGCCTGGGGGCGGGCCCGATTCCTGTGTGACGTCGGGTGAGAGACCGCCCTCTCTGAGCCCCAGATGCAATATTTGTAAAATGGGGGAAACACACTTCCACCTAGGGGTTATTTTAGGGCTCTGTGAGATGGGTCGCGGGGTGTCCTTGCTCTGCGCCCTGGACAGGGCAGGGCAGGCCGGACCGGCCCAGGACTGCGGAAGCCACTTGCCCAGGGCCTCCTGCCATCCCCGGATACCTCCTTCCCATTTCCAGCGTCTGCATCCAACTTCTCCGCGACCCTGGAAACCGGACCCCCGCGAAGGTCCCGTCCCAGCCCTGGGCCCTCTAGCCCAGCCTCTTCTGTTGGAGGCAGCTGGGGATTCTCGGTCCTTCCCCAGGGGCTGCTACGTCCTCGGCAGGAAGAACACCCACACCCACCCTCCCGCGCCGCGCCTGCCCCGCTTGCCTTTTTGGGCCTGTACACTGGGTGCTTTAGCCAAGTCCCTTCATTTTAACTTATTCTGACTATCTCACCTCCTGGGTGTTCCTCTACGCAAGCCGTTTACTTATTTGCTCCTAACGTTTCTTTCACTTTCTTCTCCACTGCTTCAGATTACTTATCTACTTGGCTTTACTATTTTTTTGTCTATCAGAAAACCCCGGAGCCCATCTTACTTGTCTATCTCCACTCTTCTCCCTCACGTGGCTCGTCCTCTGAATACGCCTCCTACTAGCCTCCAGCTCGGGGGTGGGGGGGTGCGGAATCAGAGCCGCTGGGCCCCGCGAGACGACCCCCGAGCTTACCACCCTCTGACCCCTCCCCCACGGCCCCCGCGGCGGGCCCCGCCGACCTGACCCACCCGACCCTCACGCCACCTTCGGCCGCCCACAGTAGCGTCCTTCCTACTGGACTCCCTGCCCTTGCCCCTGCTCACGTAGAGCCGCCTCTTCCAAAGGAAAATCCTACTAGCTCCCAGCCCATAAGGCCCTGCCCAATGCGGCCCGACCCCGACCTCTGCAGGGGCATACTTCGCCACCCAACTCACAGCCTCAGCCCTTCAAATCTCTCTCTCTCACCTGAGACTTGTGGAGTTTCTGGGCATCACCCACTGTTCACTCTGGGGGACATCTACCTAGCCTCTGTCCCTACCCTCACTTATCAAACTCCTGATCCAGGCTGGACGGTGGCTCACGCCGGTAATCCCAACACTGGGGGAGGCTGAGGCGGTAGGATCACCTGAGGTGAGGAGTTTGAGACCAGCCTGGTCAAATGGTGAAACCCCATCTCTACTAAAAATACAAAAAAATGAGCTGGGCATGGTGGCGGGTGCCTGTAATCCCAGCTAGTTGGGAGGCTGAAGCAGGAGAATCACTTGAACCCGGGAGGCGGAGGTTTCAGTGAACCGAGATGGCACCATTGCACTCCAGCAAGAGCAAAACACTGTCTCAAACAAACAAACAAAAAAACCTTCAAGGCCAACCCAGTGGATCACGCCTGTAATCCCAGCACGTTGGGAGGCCAAGACAGGCAGATCACAAGGTCAGGGATCGAGACCATCCTGGTTAACACGGTGAAACCCCGTCTCTACTAAATTTTTTTTTTTTTTTTTTTTTTTTTT